>NW_024070204.1:40721812-41016165 GCF_014754425.2 Oryx dammah | reverse complement strand
AATATTTCTTTAAATACGTTAAAAACCATTTCTTTAGAATAATGCATTGTAAGTTAAAATGTTCAGGGACTTCCCTGGTGGTCCAGTGGTTAAGAATTCGCCTTCCAATGCAGGGGACGCAAATTCCTTCCCTGGTCCGGGACTAAGATCTCACATGCATGAAGCAACTAAGTCCTTGAGCCACAACTACTGAGCCCAAGCACTCTGGAGCCAGTATACTGCAACTAAAATCAGACGCCATCAAATAAATACATAAAAATGTTTAGCAAGCTATGCAGTAAGCTCTTTGGCACTGATCTTACTATTTTGGGGGGTGGGGTATGTCTCTGCAGGCAAGGGAAACGAAAGCAAAAAGTATAAATGGGACTACATCAAACTAAAAAGGTTTGCACAGGGAAGGAAATCAACAAAACAACAGGCCATCTACTGACTAGGAGAATACATTTGCAAACAATAAATCTAAGGAGAGGTTAATAAGCAAAATATACAAGGAACTCATACAACACAACATCAAAAAGGCAAACAACCCTCTACAAAAAAATGTGCAGAGCATCTGAATAGACATTTTCCAAAAAAGACATACAGACGGCCAACTGGCACATGAAAATATGCTCAACTGACTATTAGGGAAACGAAAATGAAAACCACCATGAGATATAACCTCATATCTATCAAAATGGCAATTATCAAATGATAAGAAAAAACAGTATTGGCAAGAACATAGAGAAAAGGGAACCAATCACACTACTGGTGAAAATGTAACTTGGTGAAGCCACTATGGAAAACAGTATAGAGATTCCCCAATAAATTAAAATGTAATTACTGTTATGATCCAGCATTTTACTTCTGAATATTTATCCCAAGAGAATAAAAACACTAAATAAAAATAAAATTCAAAAATATGTTAATTGCAGCAGTATTTATAATAATAAGATATGGAAGCAACCTCAGTGCACATTAATAAATGAATGAACAAATGAAAATGCTGTGTACACACACACACACACACACATATATGTGAATGGAACACGGGCTTCCCTGGTGGCTCAGTGGTAAAGAATCGGCCTGCAGGAGACGTGCATTCAATCTCTGGGTTGGGCAGATCCCCTGGAGAAGAAAATGGCAACCCACTCCAGTATTCTTGCCTGGGAAATCCCACAGACAGAGGAGCCTGGCAGCTACTGTCCATAGGGTGACAAAAGAGTTGGACACTACTTGAGACTAAACAACAACAGTATATGACATACACATACAATAGAATATTATTCAGCCATTGAAAATAATGAAATCTTGCATTAACATGGATAGACCTAGAAGATATTACACTAAGTGAAATAAATCAGACAGAGAAACACAAGTACTATATGATTTCACATATACGTGCAAAGGAACACACAAACATAACAAAACATAACAGACTCATAGATATATAAAACAAATAGTAATTGCCAGAGGAGAGGGATGTGGGGGAGTGGGAGAAATAGGTGAATGAAAATTAGAAGAAACAAATTTCCAGTTGCAAAATAAATGAGTCATAAGTATGAATGTACAATATAAGAAATATAGTCAACTTTGTATGGTGACATATTATAACTAGAATTTTTGTGGTAAGCATTTTGAAATATATAGAAATGCAGAATCAGTATGCTATATAATGGAAACTAGCACAGTGTTGTAGGTCAATTATACTTCAGAAACAAACCCATAGAAAAAGAGATCAGATTAATCTTTACCAGAGACGGGGATGAGGAGAGGGTAAATTGGAAGAAGGCATCTAAAAGGTACAAGCTTCTAGTTTTAAGATAAATAAGTACTAGGAATATAATGAGAGAAGGAAATGGCAACCCACTCCAGTATTCTTGCCTAGAGAATCCTGTGGACAGAGAAGCCTGGTGGGCTGCTGTCCATAGGATAGCACAGAGTCAGACACGACTGAAGTGATTTAGCATGCATGCATGCATTAGAGAAGGAAATGACAACCCATTCCAGCATTCTTGCCTGGAGAATCCCAGGGATAGAGGAGCCTGGTGGGCTGCCATCTATGGGATTGCACAGAGTCAGACACGACTGAAGCGATAGCAGCAGCAGAAGCAGCAGCAGCTGCAGGAATATAATGTACAAGATGATAAACAGAATTAACATTTCTATATATTTTACAAGAAAGTTGTTAATAGAGTAAATCTGAAGAGTCCTCATAAAAAATGAGTTTTCATCACAAGGAAAATTTTTTTTTCTATTTCTTTAATTTTGTATTTATATAAGATGATAAATATTCACTAAATGTGATAATCATTTAAAGATGTATGTAAATCAAATTATTATGCTGCATACCTTAAGCTTATTCAGTGCTATATGTTAATTACCTCTCAATAAAACTAGAAGAAAATAAAATATTCAGGTCACCTGGATTTCTCCCTGCTTATTATTCCAGACTATTTTTCCTTTTATTTTCCTTAGTAACATGTGGGCTGGAGCCTTTACTGAATGCAATAATAATATCAGAGCATGACTGTCATTGTTTTACAGCTACTGATTCTTGAATTTTTAAAAATTAAAATTAAATAGGGTCAAAGTAGGTGCCAGTTTATTTTTTAAAGAAATTAGGTACTCATTAAGTCAGTTACTTTATTATTGAAAGGAAATTCAGATTGTAGTTTTTATATACCATTGTGAGTTAATTTTCAGTGGTGACCTGAAAAAGTTTGATTATTTTTTAGAAAATATGTTGGGGTTATCATGTTCTGGTCTGAGAGCACTAGATAATATATAACTTCAATTCCCTTTAAATTCTTTTTTTCAGTTCTTGCTTAAAATATTTTATGACATTTTTATAATTTATATTAAAAATGAATATATGAGAAGTCATTTCAGATATTAAAATAAGTAAAATTCCATTTTTATATTTTAATTTAATTTGGTTGAAATTGGTACTTTTTAATTTAAAAGTACAGTTGTCTCTTCTTTAAAATACATCTAAAATTAGAAGCAGATCTATATTTTCTTTTCCATGCACTTGTTCTTTGTTCCTGCCTCCTGCTCTTACCAGAATGTTTTTGTTATCCTCAGTGATAGTCAACAGCTGCATTTTCTCACAGAACTTATTAGCAGCTGTGAAATGCTACTGTCCTAAGTAGCACCATTTGTTGGTGACTGTTGAGATGTGATTGCTGTGATAATGAAATTACTTAACAGACTTCAGCCAGTCTTCAGTTAACATTTCCTGGGACCTACTGCTTTAGATGGGGAAACAGTGGAAACAGTGTCAGACTTTATTTTGGGGGGCTCCAAAATCACTGCAGATGGTGATTGCAGCCATGAAATTAAAAGATGCTTACTCCTTGGAAGAAAAATTATGATCAACGATACAATATTGAAAAGCAGAGACATTACTTTGCCAATAAAGGTCCGTCTAGTCAAGGCTATGGTTTTCCCAGTGGTCATGTATGGATGTGAGAGTTGGACTGTGAAGAAAGCTGAGTGCCAAAGAATTGATGCTTTTGAACTGTGGTGTTGGAGAAGACTCTTGAGAGTCCCTTGGACTGCAAGGAGATCCAACCAGTCCATTCTGAAGGAGATCAGCCCTGGGATTTCTTTGGAGGGAATAATGCTGAAGCTAAAACTCCAGTACTTTGGCCACCTCATGCGAAGAGTTGACTCATTGGAAAAGACTCTGATGCAGGGAGGGATTGGGGGCAGGAGGAGAAGGGGACGACAGAGGATGAGATGGCTGGATGGCATCACTGATCGATGCACACGAGTTTGAGTGAACTCTGGGAGTTGGTGTGGAAGGGAGGCCTGGCGTGCTGAGATTCATGGGGTCGCAGAGAGTTGGACACGACTGAGCAACTGAACTGAACTGAACTGCTTTCAAAGTACCAGATTCAACACACTAACTAAATTTAATCTAACTGAAGAGAGAGGACCTAGGTGCTAAGTTACTTTTACTGCTACCAGTGGGAACAAATTAATGCCATATAAACTGCACATTTAGATCTGAAGTGTGGCTAAATAATAGAGTGAAATAATCCAAAGGAGGAAAATGAGACTCCCATTTGAGCCCAAGAGGAGGTAATGGCTGTGAACTAAGGGCATCTGGAGATTAATTAGGTAGTGCAGGAAATATCAACAAGACT
The DNA here is from genome assembly GCF_014754425.2 of Oryx dammah. Lineage (NCBI taxonomy): Eukaryota > Metazoa > Chordata > Mammalia > Artiodactyla > Bovidae > Oryx > Oryx dammah. Next base: position 41,012,032 of record NW_024070204.1, on the reverse strand, counting down.
GAGGAATAGTGATGAAGTGTACACACTCAAATGCACTCATACGGTATCTTACTGTTGTTCAGTTCCTAATTTGTGTCCAACTCTTTGCCCTGATAGAGTACAGCTTGCCAGGATTCCCTGGCCTTCACTATCTCCTGGAGTTTGCTCAAACTCATGTTCATTGAGTCAATGATATCATCCAACCATCTCATCCTCTGTCATCCCTCTTACCCTCAATCTTTCCCAGAATCAGGTTCTTTTCCAATGAGTAGCTCTTTCACATCAGGTGGCCAAAGTATTGGAATTTCAGCTTCAACATCAGTCCTTCCAATAAATATTCTGGGTTGATTTCCTTTAGGATTGACAGTTTTGATCTCCTTGCTCTCCAAGCAACTCTGAAGAGTCTTCTCCAATGCCATAGTTCAAAAGCATCAATTCTTCTGCACTCAGCCTTTTTTATGGTCCAGCTCTCACATCCAACATGACTACTGGAAAAACCTTCGCTTTGACTATACTTTGCCAGCAAATTGATGTCTCTCCTTTCTAATATGCTGTGTCATAGCTTTGTCATAGTTTTTATTCCAAGGAGTAAGCATCTTTTAATTCTGTGGCTACAGTCACTGCCCATGGCTATTCTGGAGCCCAGGAAAATAAAATCCTGATACTGTTTCCATGTTTTCCCATCTATTTGCCATGAAGTGATAGGACTGGGTGAGAGGAATACATTCTAATAAGTTACTTCTTGAACAGAAAAATGTCTTAATGGAAATGAAAATATCACATTGTGATCTCATATTTGAAGGAAATTGAGCTGTAAAATAATAACATTTGAAAATAGCCAAAGACTACAGCTAACATTATGCTCAGTGGTGAAAAAATAAAATCTTTCTCCTCTAAGATCACGATCAAGGCAAGTATGCCCACTTTTGTCATTTCCACTCAACACAGTATTAGAAGTCCCAGCAATTTGTCAGGGAAAACAAGTAAAAGCATCCAAATTAAAAAGGAAGAAGCAGAATTTTCTCTGGTCTCAGTGATGTGTAGAAAGCTCTCAAAATTCCACATGCAAAAAATCCATTAGAATTAGTAAATGAATTCAAAAATTTGCAGCATACAAAATCCACACACAGAAATCATCTGCATTTCTATACACTAAAAATAAATAACATAAAAATTAAGAAAACAATTCAATTTAAAATAGCATCAAAAGAATAAAGTACTTAGGAATAACCTGAACCAAACAGGTGCACTTTGTACACCTCAAGTGCAGTTTGTACACTTCAAACTACAAAACAATGGGTAAAGGACAATCTTTCCAACAAATGATTTTGGGAAAACTGGATATCCAAAGGTGAAAGAAAATAGCTGAACACTTACCTTATACCATATACAAAAATTTACTCAAAATGTATCAAAGACCTAAATTAAGAACTAAAACATAAAAGCGTTTCAGTTCAGTTCAGTTACTCAGTCATGTCTAACTCTTTGCAACCGCATGAACAGCAGCACGCCAGGCCTTCCTGTCCATCACCAACTCTTGGAGTTTACCCAAACCCATGTCCATTGAGTTGGTGATGCAATCCAGCCATCTCATCCTCTGTTGTCCCCTTCTCCTCCTGCCTCCAATCTCTCCCAGCATCAGGGTCTTTTCAAATGAGTCAGCTCTTTGCATCAGGTAGTCAAAGTATTGGAGCTTCAGCTTCAACATCAGTCCCTCCAATGAACACTCAAGACTGATCTCCTTTAGAATGGACTGGTTGGATCTCCTTGCAGTTCAAGGGACTCTCAAGAGTCTTCTCCAACACCACGGTTCAAAAGCATCAATTCTTTGGCATTCAGCTTTCTTTATAGTTCAACTCTCACATCCATACATGACCACTGGAAGAACAATAGCCTTGACTAGACAGACCTTTGTTGGCAAAGTAATGTTTCTGCTTTTAAATATGCTATCTAGGTTGGTCATAACTTTCCTTCCAAGGAGTAAGCATCTTTTAATTTCATGGCTGCAGTCACCATATGCAGTGATTTTGGAGCCCAGAAAAATAAAGTCAGCCGCTGTTTCCACTGTTTCCCCATCTATTTGCCATGAAGTTATGGGACAGGATGTCATGATCTTTGTTTTTTGAATGTTGATCTTTAAGCCAACTTTTTCACTCTCCTCTTACACTTTAATCAAGAGGCTCTTTAGTTCTTCTTCACTTTCTGCCATAAGGGTGGTGTCATCTGCATATCTGAGGTTATTGATATTTCTCCCGGGCAATCTTGATACCAGCTTGTGCTTCATCCAACCCAGTGTTTCTCATATAAGTTAAATAAGCAGGGTGACAATATACAGCCTTGACGTACTCCTTTCCTATTTGGAACCAGTCTGTTGTTCCATGTCCATTTCTAATTGTTGCTTCCTGACCTGTATATAGGTTTCTCAAGAGGCAGGTCAGGTGGTCTGGTATTCCCATCTCTTTCAGAATTTTCCACAGTTTATCGTGATCCACACAGTCAAAGGCTTTAGCATAGGCAATAAAGAAGAAATAGATGCTTTTCTGGAACTCTCTTGCTTTTTAAATGATCCAGCAATTTGATCTTTTAGCAGAAAGCAAGGTAGAAAGCATAATGGCATCATATTTTGCAATGATTTCTTGGATAGGACACCAAAAGCATGGACAACAAAAGAAAAAAAAAAAACAGATAAATTAGACCAGAACAAAAATTAAAAAAAAAAAAAAAAAACCTTCTGTATTAAAGAACACTATTGGCAGAGTGAAAAGGCAACCCATGTAATGGGAGGATATATTTGCAAATCATACACTTGCTAAAAAGCCAGTGTTCAGCGTATATAAACTCCTACAACTCAACAAGAAGAAATAAGTAATCCAATTTAAAACTGGACAAAGGTCTTAAATACATATTTCTTCATAAAAAGATATACAAATTGCCAATAAACTTGCAAAGAGATACTCAATATTACTAATAATTTTGACAACACAAATCAAAACCATAAAAAGACACCACTTTCGCTAGGATGGCTACTATAAAATCAACACATATTAGTGAAGCTGTGAAGAAATTGGAAAATTTGTGAATTACTAGTGTAATTCAAAATGTGTAACTGCTCTGGAAAGCAGGATGGCAGTTCTTAAAAAGATTTAAGACCTGATTATCATAATATCCAACAACTCCACATGGGTGTTTCTGTAAAAGAACTGAAAACAAGGACATGAGCAGATGTGTGGATACCCATGTCATAGCTGCATTATTTATATTAGTCAAAAGTGCAAGCAACACAAGTGTTCATCAACTAATGAATAAAGAAGTGTTGTATAGGTCTCCAGTGGAGTAATATCCACCATTTAAAGGGAAGGAAATTCTGACACATGCCACTATATGGATGAACCTTAGAAACTCTGCTAAGTGAAATATCCAGTCACAAAAAGACAAATACTATATGATTCCCCTTATATCAGGTATCTAGAGAAGTCAAATTCACAGAAACAGAAAGAAAAATGAAGGTTGGCAGGGGCTGGAGAGACAGCGGCACAGGAAGTTAGTATTTAATAGGTACAGTTTCTAAGTTTGGAAAGATAACAAAAGTTCTAGGGATGGGTGGTAGTGATAATTACACAACAAAGAGAATGTACTTAAATCCACTGAGCTGTACTCTTAAAAATATTAAAATCATTTTATCTAATGGACTTTTTACCACAATAAAGTAATTGAAGCTATAGGAGGTAGTATTTGCAGGAGAAAAGTGAAAGAAATCAGGATCATTTTGCTTTGATAGAAGAAACTGATTCTTGTCATTAAATAAAGAGCTTGCTTTTAGATGAACTGGTTAGAGATTGCAAATGAAGAGGAAAAGAAAAACAAACAAACAAAAAAGCCCTAAAGTAACATCAGTATTTTAGAAAATATAAAAGTTTCATCTTGGCAATGAGTGTTTAAAAAAAAAAAAAAAGGAATTGAAAGCTGGATTTAAGTTAGATTAAGTGAAGTAAGGAGTCTAAGCAAAGAACAATCAGGGAAAGGAAGAAGACTTGTAATGACAGGGAATTTCCATGGGACCTCTGCCAAGAAAGGAAGCTTGAATCCAGACAGTCATCTCTAAATTGTCTTTATGTCATGATTTGGAGAACCTGTATCCTTCAATATTTCTCTAATATATCCCCAAACTAGAAGGACAATATATTATAATGAAAGCATTGTGTGTGCTAGTCTCAGTCGTATCCAACTCTTTATGACCTCATGGACTGTGGTCCACAAGGCTCTTCTGTCCATGGGATTCTCCAGGCAAGAATACTGGAGTGGGTTGCCATTTCCTTCTCAAGTGGATCTTTCTGACACAGGGATCGAATCCAGGTCTTCCACATTGGAGGCAGATTCTTTACCATCTGAGCCACCGGGGAAGCCCACTGAAAGCAATAATGGCTAAAAGTTGGAGGATACAGAATATAGGCTAGATTGAATCAGTTTCATGATTTGGGATGTATCAAACCTTCCTGAATTTCAGTTTTCTTATTTGTAAATAAAACTGTTAAACCAGAGAAGTTCTAAAGTTCCTTTCTGATTTCCTATTTTCTGATTTTATATGGCTCCAAATCTCTCCCACAGGGGATGAAAATTGTCCACTGAGAATAAAAAAGTTAGATTTTCAATATAAAAACTGCTTCAGTTAGTGTGTTGATTGAAAGTGAGAGAATATACAGTCAAAATAAAAGACTCATTTTCTTTCTTTTATAGAAAAAGTAAAGGGTGACGGGAGTAGGACTATATTCATATTTACCACTTCAGATTAGACACAGTGTTACCCAAACAGTGGGGCCAAAGGAATGCAGAATCTAAGGAAACACACTATCTATTTCACAAGCTTGACAAAGCGTGGCTTTATGTATCTTCCTTCAGTTCAGTTCAGTTCAGTCACTCAGTCGTGTCTGACTCTTTGCGACCCCATGAATCGCAGCACGCCAGGCCTTCCTGTCCATCACCAACTCCCAGAGTTCACTCAGACTCATGTCCATCGAGTCTGTGATGCCATCCAGCCATCTCATCCTCTGTCGTTCCCTTCTCCTCCTGCCCCCAATCCCTCCCAGCATCAGAGTCCTTTCCAATGAGTCAACATTTCTCATGAGGTGGCCAAAGTACTGGAGTTTCAGCTTTAGCATCATTCCTTCCAAAGAAATCCCAGGGCTGATCTCCTTCAGAATGGACTGGTTGGATCTCCTTGCAGTCCAAGGGACTCTCAAGAGTCTTCTCCAACACCACAGTTCAAAAGCATCAGTTCTTCAGTGCTCAGCTTTCTTCACAGTTCAACTCTCACATCCATACATGACCACTGGAAAAAGCCATAGCCTTGACTAGACGGACCTTTGTTGGCAAAGTAATGTCTCTGCTTTTCAATATGCTATCTAGGTTGGTCATAACTTTTCTTCCAAGGAGTAAGCCTCTTTTAATTTCATGGCTTTCGATTTAACTAACAAAAACAAGACCAGGAGCTGACTGTGGCTCAGATCATTAACTCCTTATTGCCAAATTCAGACTTAAATTGAAGAAAGTAGGGAAAACCACTAGACCATTTAGGTATGAAATAAATCAAATGCCTTATGATTATACAGTGAAAGTGAGAAAGAGATTTAAGGGACTAGATCTGATAGATAGAGTGCCTGATTAACTACGGACTGAAATTCGTGACATTGTGCAGGAGACAGGGATCAAGACCATCCCCATGGAAAAGAAATGCAAAAAAGCAAAATGGCTGTCTGGGGAGGCCTTACAAATAGCTGTGAAAAGAAGAGAAATGAAAAGCAAAGGAGAAAAGGAAAGATATACCCATTTGAATGCAGAGTTCCAAAGAATAGCAAGAAGAGATAAGAAAGCCTTTCTCAGCGATCAAAGCAAAGAAATAGAGGAAAAGAACAGAATGGGAAAGACTAGAGATCTCTTCAAGAAAATTAGAGATACCAAGGGAACATTTCATGCAGAGATGGGCTCGATAAAGGACAGAAATGGTATGGACCTAACAGAAGCAGAAGATATTAAGAAGAGGTGGCAGGAATACACAGAAGAACTGTACAAAAAAGATCTTCAAGACCAAGATAATCATGATGGTGTGGTCACTCACCTAAGCCAGACATCCTGGAATGTGAAGTCAAGTGGGCCTTAGGAAGCATCACTATGAACAAAGCTAGTGGAGGTGATGGAATTCCAGTGGAGCTATTTCAAATCCTGGAAGAAGAGTCTGTGAAAGTGCTGCACTCAATATGCCAGCAAACTTGGAAAACTCAGCAGTGGCCACAGGACTGGAAAAGGTCAGTTTTCGTTCCAATCCCAAAGAAAGGCAATGCCAAAGAATGCTCAAACTATTGCACAATTGCACTCATCTCACATGCTAGTAAAGTAATGTACCTTCCTTACAGAAGGACAAATAGAAACAAGTACAGGATGTACCTGTAAGCAAGAGCTATAGAAGCAGCGCTGCTTCTCATGATTTAAATACATTAGTAACACTATCAAGGAACTTTTCTGCCAACAGAGTAGTCCACCAGCATACCTTGATACCACTACGTACTTCTGGGTTTGAGTACTCAGATTTCCAAAGCAATTTTCTTTTGCTCAGGAAGGAACTGACTCCTGACAGATCTGACTGAAAAACTATAGGACTTGACTTTAGTGGAGAAAAGAGACTCCAAGTAAGGTTATGGCATTGGAAGGGGCCAGGAGAAAGAAGGGAATGAATCCTGCACAAAAGTAGAGGGACTCTGAAAGAGTAGCAAGTCTGTGAGCAAAGGAGTGTCAGGAAAGAGATTAAAGGCACTTCTGCTTGCTGTTTTAGGAGGTTTTAATGTAGGGATACCTAGGAATTATAAATCCTTTAAAATGTATAAAAATGATTTCTCAGGAAGCTGAGATTTTTGTATACTTCCAACTAGATCTTGAAAAAAAAAATCTCACTTCAGAGAGATATCTTTGAAATCTTTTATTGACTCAAATGTATTCAACTTCTATTATCTGCCACATATTCTGCTAGATGTTAGAATAACTTATTGGTTCTACCCTCAAAAATTGCACGTTAATACTCCTATTCAGTCAGTTCAGTTCAGTCGCTCAGTCGTGTCCGACTCTTTGTGACCCCATGAATCGCAGCACGCCAGGCCTCCCTGTCCATCACCAACTCCCGGAGTTCACTCAGACTCAAGTCCATCAAGTCAGTGATGCCATCCAGCCATCTCATCCTCGATCGTCCCCTTCTCCTCCTGCCCCCAATCCCTCCCAGCATCAGAGTCGTTTCCAATGAGTCAACTCTTCTCATGAGGTGGCCAAAGTACTGGTCTTTCAGCTTCAGCATCATTCCTTCCAAAGAAATCCCAGGGTTGATCTCCTTCAGAATGGACTGGTTGGATCTCCTTGCAGTCCAAGGGACTCTCAAGAGTCTTCTCCAACACCACAGTGCAAAAGCGTCAATTCTTTGGCACTCAGCTTTCTTCACAGTCCAACTCTCACATCCATACATGACCACTGGAAAAATCATAGCCTTGACTAGACTGACCTTTGTTGGCAAAGTAATATCTCTGCTTTTCAATATGCTATGTAGGTTGGTCATAACTTTTCTTCCAAGGAGTAAGCATCTTTTAATTTCATGGCTGCAATCACCATCTGCAGTGATTTTGGAGCCCAAAAAGATAGTCTGACACTGTTTCCACTGTTTCCCCATCTATTTCCCATGAAGTGATGGGACCAAGTGCCATGATCTTCGTTTTCTGAATGTTGAGCTTTAAGCCAATTTTTTCACTCTCCTCTTCACTTTCTGCTATAAAGGTGGTGTCATCTTCATATCTGAGGTTATTGATATTTCTCCCAGCAATCTTGATTCTAGCTTGTGCTTCTTCCAGCCCAGCGTTTCTCATGATGTCCTCTGCATAGAAGTTAAATAAGCAGGGTGACAATATACAGCCTTGACGTACTCCTTTTCCTATGTCCATTTCTAGCTGTTGCTTCCTGACCTGCATATAGGTTTCTCAAGAGGCAGGTCAGGTGATCTGGCATTTCCATCTCTTTCATAATTTGAAAACAACTGGCATGATATGGAATATGCAGTAGATACAGTGAGCACTGTATGAGCACTGTGTGAGCACTGAGAGGCACCTTAACTCAATCTGAGATGAGCAGGAAAATTTCTTGGAGGAACCTGCATCTGTTATGGATCTTCAAAAAAGAAACATGATTCCTCGGATCAGAGGGTAGGAAGCATGCAAGCCAGAACATTCTAGGTCAAAGAGGAGACTTGATCAATGACACAGGAGTGAGAAACAGCACAATGCAAAGTGTTTAGTGTTCCTGGGCCATAGGTACTTGTGTATGTGTAGGTGGGGATTCAAGACAAAAATATTGTTATTGTGTTGTGATCAAAAGAGTATAAAAAATTTAAGTAAAGATACTGGGACAGAAGACCATGTAAGAGATGACAAATAGGCAAGGATGGAGAAGTAAGAATATACTTGAGAGATATTTGGTATTTGGGTGGTATTATAAAATCCTCAGGACTTAGTAATCAACTGAGAAGAGAACAAGGACACAGAAGGAAGAAGAATTCAAGGAGTCTCCTAAGTGTTTTCTTTAATGAGTGAGTATGACTAGATGGCAGTGAACTAACTAAGCCAGGGTTTGGAAAAGAATAAGCCAGTTGGGAGGAAATAGTTATATAAAACTACCACTAAGCCATCTCTTCAGGTGAATGTACTTGCTTGTTCACCAACTGCTCATTAGACAACCAGAACGTATATTTGCTGGGCTGCATGAAAGACTAAAGGGAAAAGGAGAGTTTTCTAGGCTCTCAACTTGCAACATACTCCTGAAAAACTGCATTCCCACATTTTTACTTTCCCTCCCCTAAGCAAGGAGTAAATGTCCACTCTCTGTGATCCCTGAGGGAAGTAAATGATAAAGTATATATAATGAATACACTGAAAAGTACTGAGTAATGACTGGGAACTCATAAGGAATTTGTGGAATAAGAGAAACATTCTCACAACAATACTGCAGAATCTTGCACAATCTTTCACTTCCTCTGGCAATTCCTACAGTGACTGATATGTACCAAGGAAGTCCTATGGACCACACCAGGTTCTCCTCTCTAGAGTCTCTTGGTAAATATAGTATTTACTCTCATTTACATGTATCTACCTCCAGCAGGCAGAATATAGCCCCGCCTCCTCATACCACAGAATCAGGGCTTTCAAATGAGTATAACACTAGTAGACACCAGATACTCACTCTGCCACAGGAATTGAAGGGTCTGGAGATAACATTGAGTGAGTGAACTTCTGATCAGTTAAAGCCTATCCCCATTCTTTGCTCTAGGAATGTGAGGTACTTTATCCTCGTTTACATTTGTATGGATTTAGGGAGCCAACTCTTTTTATGCAAGATCATTTTTTAAAAAGAAAAAGAGATAGATTGACCCTACTTCCTAAACTTTTGTTTTTGTAGAGCCAATATTCTCACAAGACTGGATTAGGGCCAAACTGGCAAAGAGCAAGGCAGATTTGTTTTCTTTAAGTAATTGTTATCAGTTGCAGTAACACACTAAAACAGTAAGAACAATAATTCTCTAAGGCCCCAAATCTGCTATTGTGGTGGAATTTCAGTAACCAACAGAGCATTTAATAATTTTTTTCTGCCTACACTTTGTTCTAATTTCTCATTTAAATGGATTGATTCAAATCACTCATTTCACATAAGTACTGCTTGAGATCATTATAATGTATTGCATTCCACTGGAAGTATGTGTGTGTGTGTGTGTGTCTGTGTGTGTGTACACAGCTGTGGGCTATAAAAGTAACATAAATATACACAAAATGCATAAATATAATAGTAAATTCTCAGTGGTTGAATCCCAGGATGGGGAAGCTTGAATACAGAGAAATAATGGAGACTGAGGGCAGACCCTAAATTATACAGAGATTTCCACTGCCCAGTGGGTCAGAACCCTAACCAACCAGGATATTCAAGGGTCAGTTGTATTTTTATTAATACCCTGTTTTATGAAAGAATAATATTTAACACTCCTTCTACCTTTTTCTTCTGATGTGTTATTTGTCCTTGGAATATATGGAGTATCAGCTATATTGCAAAAGCAGAAAGGTGTTCGATTTCAGACTGCAAGAGAGAGCGCAATGCAAAAAGAAAAAAAAGTGTTACTGCAATTCTCTTCCAGTGCTCTCCAGGCTGTACATTTTAGCCTCCAAATTCAGGAAAGCAGGTTATGGCTGAAACAAGTGGCAGCTCCAATGACACATTTTAGCACATGTCAGTTTCAAGACATCAGGCAACTGCACAGTGTTGTGATACCAACACCATCCTATTTACTGGACTATTAAAGGCAGGAGGAAAGTTTCAGCAACCCTGACTTTGTTTAGTTACAGGAAGTTTAGTGAACTTCAGTTCATGTTAAGGCCTGTTAACAGCAGGGAGAATCCGGTTTTCTGCCACTGAGAGTTGGGGAAGCCTGGTGACATCCAGATCCAGGCCAAACAATTGTGATCTTCCTTATCCACGATCCTACAGAGTGAATATGGTGAAGCTTTTCACCTCATAGTGTCTTCTCCTCCTCCTCCATCTCTGATTTGTAACAGGGAGAGGAGAAAGGAAAAATAGGAGTAGAAGCCACCAGAGATTACCATTTTAATTTAGCATTAGCAGGAATTTGTAAACCACCATGGAGCAGATAAAGCTAAGAGCTACTAACTACAAACACAACCAAACCATAACCTCTGTGACTGCTTAATGAAGGCCCTGATTAGAAACACAGAAGCTAGGAGCCTTAACTGGAAACCAGGGAGCAATAATGTATTCAGAAAGAAAGGTTAATATGGTCTTGTACACAAAATGGGAGAAGGCAATGGCACCCCACTCCAGTACTCTTGCCTGGAAAATCCCATGGATGGAGGAGCCTGGTAGGCTGCAGACCATGGGGTCGCTAAGAGTCAGACACGTCTGAGCAACTTCACTTTCACTTTTCACTTTCATGCATTGGAGAAGGAAATGGAAACCCACTCCAGTGTTCTTGCCTGGAGAATCCCAAGGACAGGGGAGCCTGATGGGCTGCCATCTGTGGGGTCGCACAGAGTTGGACACGACTGAAGTGACTTAGCAGCAGCAGCAGCACACAAAATAATCATTCTGAAAAGAAAAGAGAAAAAAAAAGAGAGGCAATGAAGTGTAGGATTTAGTATAGATACAGTGATTTGCAAACTGGCTGTAAAGTCGTGACACTGAATTATTATTCTGAAGTGAGGGAATGAACACACTAGAATAAAGACCTAACATTTAGAAACATCTGTTTTAGTTTCACATGATTTTATACAGATATAAGTAGATTTCTGTTTTATTTATTTTTTTCTTCTTCTAAATGTAGCTTGTTGTCTAGAACTGCATGAGTCACTGAACAATCTTCCTCTGGGTATCAGGTTTCAAGTTGCATAATCAGCTCATAGTACCTATTTTGCATATTTATTTGATTCCAAAGGCATTGCCATATTCAAAGAGCAAGTTAAAGTGCCCCTGGCTATACCTTAGAGAATCACCATGGGAATTACAGATACCATTTTCTTCTTCAGGACTTGCCAATTTCGTCTCTGACATAAAACGACACAAAATGGCCCAAATAGTCAGTTGAGGAGTCTCTCACATTACCTAGACACAACTGTTTCCTCATACTTAATTGTTTTGGTTTCCAAAGGTTTCTTTGATTTGGAAAATAGCATACAGTCTCACTTTTTCTGGTGACAATCAAAGTAAATACTAAGGACATTATGCATTTTGTTGAGCCAACACTTTATATTATACTGTATAATAGAGCAGCTGCTAGTCACATATCATTCAAATTTCATTAAAATAAATAAATGAAAAATTCAGTTCCTTGGTTGAACTAGCCATATTTTAAGTCCTCCGAAGCTATGTGTGGCTAGCAGTGTTTAGGGGCATGTAGACATGAAGCATTTCCACGACTGCAAAAAATTCTGTTGCACAGTAAGTCAGAATAGTTCACAGAACTACAGCTGTAGAAAAGAAATAATTCCAAAAAATAGAAAAGCATGCTTCTAGTCATTACTTTCAAAGATTTTTTTAAGCAATAAGTATTCTTTAAAAAGTATATTCCCCATATTAATTGTGTAGCTTCTCTGTTTTATATACTTATGGTCCAAAGATAAAACTTCAAGTAATCAATTAGTGTAAAATGACACATCCACTACAGCTTTAAAGAAACATTTCAGTTCTACGATGTGGCAAAAGCTCAGACTCTTCAGCCAGCTTATTCTAAAGTGTAGTGTTTTTATAATAATAATATTAAATTACCTATACCATGTGCATAAAATAGAGCTATTTATTAATCACATGATTGATATTATGGAAAAATCAAATATGTACTAAATTATTGCTGGAGTATTTCATTTTAAAAAAAAATAACAGTGCTAAATTGGTAGCAGGTGTCCCAAAAAACTAATTCTTCCAATGTGTTTTTATACAGAAGAAGCCAAAGATAAACTAGTCAATTTGATCTCTAAGAATTAAGAGTTTTCAGTATCACTGACAATAGTATTAACAGTAATACATCTACTGAATCCTGGTCTCATGAATGATTTCAGTAAGTGCAATTTTTATTTGTTAAAGCTGGTAGGTCTGATTAGAAGAAATTCTGTGGAACTACATCCAATATCTTTCAATAACCTATAATGGAAAAGTATCTGAAGATATATACATCTGAATCACTTTGCTGTATACTTGAAACTAACACAGTATTGTATAAATCAATTACACTTCACTTTAAAAAATGTGTACATAAGATTATATGTGTACATATATACCTATACATAAAATCAGAGTTTTCACAAACACTGTTCAAAGAAAATGCTCTTTCTTTGAACATGTATGGTAGCATTTCAAGCAAAGCTTAGCCTAAATGTATGAGGAGTTAATCTGATGCCTGTAATTTAGCACCTTTGTACTGTGGTAGTGAAAAGGGACAGACCGCTTAGTGGTTTCAGATGTTACACTTTAATGAACCAGGATGGGTTTCCTTAGCATGACACCAGTTTATCTAGTTTATTAGCTTTGTAGTTTTAAAAATTTATTATTCTTTTGTGCCTTCAAGCATTTTCATGACTTCTTCCTTTTGAAAAATGTTCCATTTGTTGTGCTATATAGGAAATAGTCCATTAAATAACCACTTAATTGCTAGAATTAGCTCCTTCAATCATGAGTTAATTTCTTTCAAATGTATTTCTTTAAGGAAATTAAAAGATCTAACCTGCAGGCCCTATGTCAATTTTCATTAGAATCTCTTAGCAATTAATTAATGAATACTTAATAGCACTCAGCTGTTGAGAAGAGGGTTCTACTTCAACTGCCTTTCAGTATGAAACCAGTTTTAGCATTTTTTATAAAATGTACTCCCATTTATTAGATATCATTTCTCTTTCAAATAGCTATTAATAAACGTATTTTTGAGCCAGCCAGATATTAAATTTTTAATAATATAAATCAAGTATTTATTTTCTATGAATCCCAATGTGTGGCCATGCCACACAAATTATCTGCTAGTTATATAGCAGTCTTGTGAGATGTCTCAGACTCACTGCCATGCTCATTACCCCAGTCTGATGTGTTTGTTTTTGCCTGAATTGTTTTTTTTTTTTTTTTTTAATTTACCATGTGTGGCCTGCCTGGACTACAGCTAATTGGAATGGACATGGGAAATAAAGCAATCATCCTTCAACAAGGCTGGGAGGGAGACTCTGACCCACGTGTACCTACGTCTTCTTCCCTTGCTATCTTTCCAACAAACTCTCTATTTACTGAGGCAAACTGAATTTATTCTTACAATCTGAAGACAACACATGGGTTAAACCCAAGCCCATTGTAGTATTTTCATCAAATAAGTATTTTCATCAATTAAAATTGCCTTATTATAACTATGTGTGGTGATGGATATTAACAGGACATTATGGTGATCATTTCATAATTCAGGTATCTAATCATTATGTTTTACTCTATACTTGAAACTAATATTATAATGTTATGTCAATTGTATTGCAATTAAAATTTTAATTGCTTCAGTTAATGGTGAAGAAAATTGAGTAGAAGCAAAGGTGTAAAGTGTTAAGTTCTTGAAAATATAATAATGATACAAGTTGGTTTATGTTAACTTCTTGAAAATATAATAATGATACAAGTTGGTTTATGATACAGAATGTAATGATGCAAATTGCTTTCTCATTGGATTCAGACATAATTCAACAAAGAGTAAAATGAAAGGTGAAGAGATTATAGTTGTCTCTACATAAGTCCATTTCTAATTGTAATTATGTCTATAGATTAATATGCACACTAAGCCCATTACATATTTTATATAATAAAAAGCAGTACCAAAATGTGCTCATTAATACAGAAATAAAAGAGAAGGGAATTTCCTTTGTTCACAATCTTGTGTAGTTTCTGGGAAAAAAAATTATTATTGCATCTTTAGATCTCTCCTCAAACAACTTTGACAACTTTACCCAATTGGCTTTTTTCTGATTTCAGTTCAGTTCACGGAGGAAATACCAATAGTCATTTCTTGATTAGTTCAAAATATAGACTGACTTTATCACAATAGAGGAGGCATCAGCCCATTTGTCTCAAATGTCTATGTATAATTGCTGATCTAACTCCCTGTCTGTGTTTGGAGAGCACAAAATTGCCTTGAACCTTCAATACATGTGTTTTTTTTCACCCCAATAAAAATAGTTGAACTCTTCACTTAGGCACCTTAGAAAACAGTAATGACCTTAGATAAAATCATTCCTCACACTTCCGTAATTACTTTGAGGTCTAGGTGCAGAAAGGGAAAAAAGTTTTAGTGTTAAATATTGGAAGACTTCCTCAGTTTTATATGTAACATCAGAAAAAAAAAGGAACTCCTACATGAAGCCATTCTCATGGTTTTCATTATCACATAGAGTTAATCAAAAACAGTGCAACCTCAGGCAAATATCACCCTGGGATGAAAGTATTAAAGAGGAATAAAACAGCTTAGTCACTTGGATACTAGTTAACTTGAGAAAGCCCAAGGCAATACAAAATTTGACATATTTCTCTCTGAAATATTTCCTCCTAAATATCGGTGAACGCAGAGCTGATTAAAAAATGCAATATACATTATTAAAATTTTGCCATAGCAAATGCTAATTGGCAAGTACCTGTCCTTACTGTGTCCGTTGGTCACATGAGGAGTTTTAAATATATACCAGCATAATTTAATGCACAGAACATTTATTTTGTCATGAGGCAACATGCTGAAATGCTACAGTGCTATTGTTTAAAAACGTCAAGAGCTAAAGCACTGAATACGGTATGCAATCCAGATGGCAAATTCCGAAGGCACAGGACTGGAAAAGAAAAAAATTTTAAGAGTTGTTTGGGTTTCTCAGTCATGTAGCTTCCTAGCTTGCTTTTACCTTTCAGCACTAGCAAGGATTTAACTGCAAAGAAAGCAATTAGTAGAGCTGAGAAATAGGATTTGTTACAGGATTGCTGCTCCTTTAAAAACATCCTTATTCCTGCTAAAATGGCCCTGGCTATTTAAGTTCTTGAGTTGCACTGATTAATAATGAATAGAGCACATTAAAGTAGTTTTATTTACCTAAGTTTCTATTGCATGCAAACTAGTACACACATATATTATTTACATCCTATATATCTTTCTGCTATCTAAATTTCACAGGATAAGAAATAACCAGTAAAGTAATTTGCAAAATGTGTTTATATGTGTAACTGATAAAATAACTGGTTAGAGTATAGGCAAATATCAAGAAAGCAAATGCAATTTCCCTAATTAAAATGTTAGACATGTAACCATGCCAAATAGCATTTTAATCAAATAAACCCAGACCTTATTATTAAAGACAAGTACTTCAATTGCAGAATTTTAAATAACTTAATTGTATATGGAAAATGTGGCTTGAAAATATAAACACAATTAAGACAATTTGTTTTAGTCTCTTTGGTCAGCTTACTTAGGAGGATAAAAGCCTTGCATGTATTTGAGATTAGATATTAATTTGTGATTCTTTGTCACAATATTCCATTAAGTGTTCTTGATTGTTCTTGTACAATAAACAATGTCTTTCTTCCAATTTTTTTGAAGGTTTTATTTATGTTAGTTCAAAATGTCTTTAGGAGTTGCCAAAATCTTCAGTAGCCATGAGACATTTAACACAATATTACATGTTCCACCTATTTGTTCTAAATAACTCAAATGAAGCAGCAGTTTTCCAGTAGCTTCCAGCATCACTTTACTTTTTTTGAACCAGGGTTTATAGTAACAAAATGTAAATTGGATAACAGTTATTAATGGTACAAAAGCAACATTGAGGTGAGCTTCCTGGTAATATTATGTAATATTATGTCAGTAACATGAAAGATGCCGTGTTGTTTTGGTTTGGAACTTTTCTGGGTTTTCAATCAGGCTCAGCAGATTTGAGTAAGAAATCCTTGTAGGCAGCCATTATGGTTTTATTTGTTTGGTTGTTGTTGTTTTGTTTTGTTTTCTCTTTTTTGAACATCAAGACATATACAAACATTAGGCTCAAGCCTAAAGCCCCCAAACAAGCCATTCTTTTGCTGGTGAAATTCTAATCTCATTTTATTACATTGTCAATGAGCTGCAGAGATTCATCTTGTCTTGTTAACATGATAGCAGACAGATGAGAAGAAATAAAAAGTACTGGCCTGTGAAAGCCAAATCAAAGAGCCAGATTGAAGGGATTCTCGAGTTACTCAGGTGAGGCCCTCAGCCCCTAGCTAGTGACCCAGCTAATGGTCAGAATGCCGAAGGTTCCGTTTGGATGATCCAAACCTTCAGACATGGTATTCAAATGTCTGCATAAATGGCTGAGAATTTGCCTGTTCTTTGTAAGCTTACTATACAATAAACAAAAGACAGGCATTTGATACTAACTAAACATAGAGAAGGAACAGACAATAATACTGGATGAATGTGTTCAAGACAACACAAATCTTTAGGTGGTGCAGGAAGAACTTCAAGGTCCTACATTTCTTAAGCACAGATTTTTCATTGTCCTTGGTTGTAAACCTAGTGCCATTTTCCAAAAATTACACTCATTTATCATTAGAAATATCTAATGATACAAGTTATCTGAAAATGTGGTAATGCTTTCATATAGGAAACCCTCAATAAATAGGAGAAAATTGCAGCTTTTAATACCAACTAAAGGGTTCATTAGAAAGGATACTTGACAACATTCTTTTAAGAAATAATTCAGTGTTGTTAAAATAATAGCATTGTGTCTAAGAGCATTTGAGTTCTACAGACTAATAACTGCATACTGGACACTGAGGCTTTTTTTTGCTGTCAGTCAGTCAAATAAATGCACCTTAGTTTTTAAACTGAATTATGAAAACAAATTTCATCTATTGCTTTTTTCCTCTTAAAATCTTTAACATGCAACTTTATAATTTCGTTTATTTGAAAGATTTTTGAATTTTCATGGCAATTTTACTCTGAAATTTTATCATAATAATGACTCATAAAATTTCAGTATTTAAGCTTATTTTGTATGCCTATTTACAAGTTTAGAAGAAGAAAGTCAGCTTTCTTAAACAAAGCAAAGTCTTCACTGGTAGTGGCATCTAGCCTCACAAATAAAAAGTTGTTCAACTGCTAATACTTTGCAAAATGTTGGGAAATTTATTAAATCAGTTAATAAATTATCTCCTTGATCCACTTTCCAAGGGAAAATAAGTAGGTGTGACCAATTAGTAGAAATACACACCAAACCTAGAGATAATATATCGTATAATACAAATGATAGCATTCCTTAGAAGATACAGTTGAGAAGGTGAGATATGATGTCTGGTTTACTAGCTATCACACCATAATTTTTTCCTCCAATTTAAGAAAACACATTGGAATTTAAATGAATAGAAATAATGTTAGTGTACTGAAATACTATGTCCTAATTTACAAAATAAAAAGCAATTCATTCATAATCTTCAGTATCTTATTATGGGTAACAACTTGTGACACATAACAGATGATTCAGGAACTGCTAGTGTTTGGGGTAATAAATTTAGAACTTTGGGATATAATATGTTAAGACGGATGTTCAAAAATTCAATCCAGGATGGAACTGGGAACAGTTATTCCAATCATCTCTGTTAAGATGCTTTTTACTGGTGAAAAACTGGAAGAAGAAAGTAGACGACTCATGGCAGGTACATTTCTTTCACAATTCAGGTGGACTCAGGTGTAAGATGCTATAAACTTAATTGGGACACAGGTCAGACTTTAGAGCTTGCTCCCATGGGAGTGGTATATAAGAACTGGAGGCTAACTTGAGCATGTTTCAGGCCAGTGCCCAGGAATTCAACGTCTATTGAGTGGGACTCCTGAGGCAAATGGACAGCTAGTCTGGAATGGGTAGCTTTTCAGATCTCTTATTTTGAGGTTTAGATTTAAAAAGAAACTGTAAATACCTACCATGAAATTAAACTGTGAATCCAGTTAAATGCACTGAGCAATAAATACTGTATCTGAAGACAACCCATACTGTAGCAAAAGTAATCTTCTAGGAGACAGGATAGCATGATGGTTAGAAACATGATTCTGGAGGCTCAGTGCCTCACCACTTGTTAGTTATGTGATATTGGGCAAATTAGACCATTTGTCTGAGATCCAGTTTTCTCTTCTGTAAAGTGGATGATGGGTATAATGTCCAGGACTAACTTAGGATGATGATGAATATGAAATGCATGAAAATCACTCAGCACATTTCCTGTCACATTCTAAACAAAATGTGTTACTACTATTGTTTTACTACTACTCCTTTCTTCTCTGGTTAGATTTATCTCAAGAAGTGAATGGTTCTGGGTCTTTAGGTGCAGCATTTCAGCTCCATTTAAACACGACTAGGGAAGTCAGTGGAGAAGGCAATGGCACCCCACTCCAGTACTCTTGCCTGGAAAATCCCATGGACGGAGGAGCCTGGTGGGCTGCAGTCCATGGGGTCGCTGAGAGTTGGACACGACGCAGTGACTTCACTTTCACTTTTCACTTTCATGCATTGGAGAAGGAAATGGCAACCCACTCCAGTGTTCTTGCCTGGAGAATCCCAGGGATGGCAGAGCCTGGTGGGCTGCCATCTATGGGGTCACACAGAGTCAGACACGACTGAAGCGACTTAGCAGCAGCAGCAGCAGGGAAGTCAGTAACTCACCCCTGATATACAAACAAATACTTCCTGACATAATGAAACTGAATAAGCAAGCACTGATATAATAAATATTGCAATATTTGTCATTGATGGATAAAGTGACAGTTTTCTAACTTATTTTTATGTAATATTCTTACCTACTAACAGATTTAAATGTGATTAATCTATCTGCCAACAAAGGTCCATCTAGTCAAGGCTATGGTGGTCTTTTATGGATGTGAGAGTTGGACTGTGAAGAAAGCTGAGCACCGAAGAATTGATGCTTTTGAACTGTGGTGTTGGAGAAGACTCTTGAGAGTCCCTTGGACTGCAAGGAGATCCAACCAGTCCATCCTAAAAGAGATCAGTCCTGGGTGTTCATTGGAGGGGCTGATGCTGAAGCTGAAACTCCAATATTTTGGCCACCTCATGTGAAGAGTTGACTCATTGGAAAAGACTCTGATGCTGGGAGGGATTGGGGGCAGGAGGAAAAGGGGATGACAGAGGATGAGATGGCTGGATGGCATCACTGACTCAATGGACATGAGTCTGAGTGAACTCCGGGAGATGGTGATGGACAGGGAGGCCTGGCATGCTGCAATTCATGGGGTTGCAAAAAGTTGGACATGACTGAGCGACTGAACTGAACTGAATCTATTTATTTAATTGCTCCTCCAAACTACAGATTCCAATTTAACAAAAGAAAACATTAGATGCCATGAATAATGTTTGTCACTAATTTTTATTTTTCCCCTGAAATAAAGGTTTTGATGTTATAAAAATGAAATGCACTTCAAATGTGCAATCCAAGCTTAAGTTAGTGTCAAGTAAGAATTACCTCTGTTACTACAACTATCACTCTTCTTTCTTTTTATCTTTATTCAAAATACAAGTTATGGATAATTGGAAAGAAGTTTGGTGACACTATATAAAGAAGTTTTCAATTCTCAACTTCCAAGTGAGAATAAGCACTCATGCACCATAAAAGGCAAAATAATTCTTCCTTGGATGATAGTGTAGGAGCTTAACTTCCTTCTTTTGCCTCTTTGGTTGCCTTTTTTTTCTCCTCCAGATGTTCAAGCATATGAAATATTAATGTGTGTGTGTGTGCTGAGTTGTATCTGACTCTCCGCAACACCATGGACTATAGCCCACCAGGTTCCTCTGTCCATGGGATTCTCCAGGCAAGATTACTGGAGTGAGCTGCCATTTCCTATTCCAATGAAATATTAATAAAAACACTTTATTTACAAGCCAGGGAAGTTCTAGTTTATTACACATATCCACGAGTCTGATTTTCAGTGACCAAAATAAGGAATTTTGGAGACTATGGGTGACTTTTTTTCTGGTCTCCAAATTTAGACTGAATGAGTCACCACTCCAAGTCTTGGGGCCCTGAGAATGGAAGGAAGAGACCCCACCAGCATTTATTCAAGAGTATGAGAAGCCTCCTTGATCCCAGTGCTGCCCTTCTACAATGGTAGCTCCATAAATGGGACAGAAACAACAAGAGAATGCATTTCACCTTAATAACTGGCAGTCATTTGAAATATGAGGGGTTTTTCATTTTGTTTTTCTGGGTTCTTATAGGACAGGCATGAGGGTAAGCACTTTCAGTTGGAAGTGATATCCTTCAAAACTGATGTATTTAGCTTCAAAAGTTCCACTTGCCTTTTAGTCTTAGTCTCCCTCTTCCGACTCCCCTGATGATAAGACATTCATTTCCAGTTGAGTCCTCTGTTTGAATAAAATTTTGGAAAGTTTAGACACCTTTCATCTAACAGCAAGAAAACTCAAGGGCGTAAGCCTACCATGTTATCTACATAATCAAATATGACTCGGTCACTTTCCTGCTATCAAGAGTCAAGATGGAATAAAGTGAGCATTGGTGCTAACTCAAGTTTTAAAACCATTTTGACTGATTTCTTAATGATTCTGAATCTCTTTTAGCAATTCTGGAGGTCTGCAGAGGCATTAGGTTTCAGAGAACAGCAGTGATACAGAACTACATGGCTTAGGTGACTGTCCCAATAATTCATACGGTTTACATAATTCTCTGTTACTTTTTAAGAAATTTCTCTAGGATTAAGGGTTAGCTATTTGTCTAGGATTAAGGAAGGGTTAGCTGAATCTGAACTTGCTTGTTCATGACTCTTTCTTCCCTAAGCTTTATAAGCAGACTTCCAATTAACATTTGATGGTAAATGAGTTATTTCCTCCCTCCCTGACACACTTTGACATGCAACTTTGCAGTTGCTCCCACTGAAAAAATATTGCTCAGATAAATTATACAATGCTTAAAATTATGTTATAATCATTTTGTGTATCAATATTGATGAGAAGTACACATTATATACTTTTCTAGTTTGATATGGTTGTCTTTTTATGTAATGCTCTCATCAATGAACATTACACATTCATAAACAATATTAGTAAGTTACCTATTAGTAGTGTTAGTCACTTAGTCGAGTCTGACTCTTTGCAGCCCCACAGACTGAAGCCTGCCAGGGTCCTCCATCCATGGGATTCTCCAGGCAAGAAACCTGGAGTGGGTTGCCATTCCCTTCTCCAGAGGATCTACCTCACCCAGGCATCAAACCCAGGTCTCCTGTATTGCAGGCACATTCTTTACCATCTGAGCTAAAGGAAGATGTCTATTACAGGTTTTTAATTAATTAACTCAATTTTAGAATTATGTCATTGGAGTAATATATAACATTTTGGTTTATATAAAAAAGGTAATATCAGATAAGAATTTCATCCAAACACTTAAGTTTTAAGGAAAATTAAGAAACTTAAATCAAACAAGAAACCAGAGTAATTCTTAAGGAAAACTGATGATTTATTGGTAACTCAGTTTTATATTATACAAGCCTTAAGAGACATAATTTCACTATCTCATAAGTTTTTTAAAAAATTATACTCCTTATGATTTGCTAAATTTTATTCAATAAACTTTCACTGTAAACTTACTATTTGTGCTAGATACTTTGTATTCCATATTTTAAATTT
Organism: Oryx dammah; assembly: GCF_014754425.2. NCBI lineage: Eukaryota > Metazoa > Chordata > Mammalia > Artiodactyla > Bovidae > Oryx > Oryx dammah. Next base: position 40,989,800 of record NW_024070204.1, on the reverse strand, counting down.
ATTAATGTTTTGAATAGATATTAATCTTTTTATATTACTTGTTAAATCATTGAATTCTAGAGATATTTCTTATAGGGTATTTTATGAATAATTAGAAAGAAAACAAATATTACTTCTTGGTTCCAGTTCACATGTACTCTTTTCTGGACTCCTATTTTAAACCTACTAAATATTTTGTGAGCCTGCAGTCTCATAATTTTCTGATAAATGCTCCACATTACCAACAGAACTGTATTTATAAAAGAAAATTTCTAAGCAACAATGTTATTTTTAAGTCATTTCAGGCCTAAATTTAAAAACCCTTCCCCGCTTGTCTAAGGAATAAAGTTGTAATGTTTGACTTTTTAATTAAAAAGAAAAGTTTTATTTCATTCCACTTAACTTTCCAGTTTCATACTTTTTCACTTGCCCCTCAGTGAAGTATTCAAATGACAGTTGGGAAAATTTCAAAAAGGAGCAAAACAGGCTTGAGGGCAGTAGCTGAATATCTTTCTGATATTCCATAAGATGGTACAGAAAAACACAAATGAAATTTTTGGCCGACTCAATATGTCATTAATTAAATGAGATATATTAGGTTGGGGCTTCCCTGGTGGCTCAGCAGTAATATATTAGGTTGGGCTTTCCTGGTGCCTCTGCCTATGTAGGAGATGCAGGTTCTATCTCTGGGTCAGGAAGATCTCCTGGAGGAGGAAATGGCAACCCACTCCAGTATTCCTGCCTGGAAAATCCCATGGATGGAGGAACCTGGAGGACTACAGTCCCCTGGGGTCACAAAGAGTCAGACATGGCTGAACAACACATCAGGTTAGAGGAAATTTCTAGTGATAGTAAGATTTCATTGCCAACTCTGTTTCAAGTTATTTGAAAAATGATGTTATAATATAAAACAGGACAATTTTAGTGACCATAATGAGTAATTAAGAGATAAATGTCAACTTTTAAAAAAGGATATAATCTAAGAGTGAGTGAGTGAAGTCACTCAGTCATGTCCGACTCTTTGTGACCCCATGGACTGTAGCCTACCAGGTTCCTCCATCCATGGGATCTTCCAGAAAAGAATACTGGAGTGGGTTGCCATTTCCTTCTCCAGGAGATCTTCCCGACCCAGGGATTGAACCCGGGTCTCCCATTGTAGACCTGGGTCTCTGCATTGTAGGCAGACACTTTACCATCTGAGCCACCAGGGAATCTAAGAGTAATAAATATGTAAAATTTTATAGATTAAAAAACCAAGTTTACAAATATAGAGTGTGGGAAGAGCTAACAGTGCACAGGTGAATGAAGGTTAGTTGTTTTACTTAACAGTTAACTTTTATGTCAAACACTCATCAAGTATCAGCATGTCTATAACTAGATTTTGAAGTAAAACATAGAATAAGTTATGTCCCATGCTCAAGAAGCTGGAAGTCTTGAGAGCAAATACAAAATGTGACATAATTTCTTAATAACTTTTAATGGCTTACAGTAAAAATATATAATGTCAAATGTCATGAGCCTCACATGAAGAAGAATGCAGATAAAGTCAAATCAGAGAAGTACAACCAAGATTATAAGAATTACAATTATATCATATGAAGAATTAAGCATGTCTAATTTACAAAAGTAAAACTGGATGGGATCCTAAGGATAGATAATTATGATGATAATAATATAATAAAATAAAATAATTGACTCTAACTGGATATTACTTATATATTAGGCAGTCTAGTGCATCAAAATTATGTAATTGCAATTTAGAGATTTGTTTTATTATTTTTACCTCTATTTTATAGATGAAGAAATGAGGTCTAGCACATAGAGTAATCTGCCCAAGGTCACAGAGTTATGCGTTGAAACTTTAAATTCAGGTCTGTTTAGCATTTGAGTTACTAACCTTGATACTGCTTGTTGTGGATCAAATGATATCAAAGGAAAATGTATGAAAGTATTTTGAACTGTTGTTTAGTCACTAAGTCATGTCGAACTCTTCTGCGACCTCATAGAATGTAGCCTGCCAGGTTCCCCTGCCCATGGGTTTCTCAAGCAAGAATACTGGGGTGGGTTGCCACTTCCTCTTCCAGTGGATCTTCCTGATCCAGTGGTTGAATTGAACCTGCGTCTCCTGCTCAGGCAGATTCTTTCCCACTGAGCCACCAGGGAAGTCTAGGCACTAGGTGGGTATCTATAAATTTTGAAAACATTTTACTTTTCATCAATCATAGTGTTTTCAAACACAATTTAAATGTATTTGTATAACATATGCTTTATATTGTATAAATAGATTTTAGTTTGGAGAAAGCAATTTCAATTACCTGTCTTTTTTGAAGCAAAGTCGCATACAAATCATTTCAGGAAAAGATTTCTAAGGAAGATTTGTGGTTCTCCTTTCCCATTGTTGGATGCTCTTACAGACATAGTCTTACTACCAAAAATGTTTTTCACCATACATTTCAGAATAAAATTATACATATTTTATTTAAAACTTTCATTATGTTGTTTCAAAAGATTGATTTTGAGCTCTGTAGTCATTTCATGGGCAGAGGAGCCTGGTAGGCTGCAGTCCATGGGATCTCGAAGAGTCAGACACAACTGAGCGACTTCACTTTCACTTTTCACTTTCATGCATTGGAGAAGGAAATGGCAACCCACTCCAGTGTTCTTGCCTGGAGAATCCCAGAGACAGAGGAGCCTGGTGGGCTGCCGTCTATGGGGTCACACAGAGTCGGACATGATTGAAGTGACTTAGCAGCAGCAGCAGTCATTAAACATGGCATCAGTTTATATTCTGTTGAATTCTATTTTATTTTTTGAAATGTTTGCTAGTTATGTTTTGGGGTATTAGTTTAGCATCTAATTCAACTTTTAAGCTGCATATCAATGTTTTACTTTGCTTCTAAATAGTGAAAAATAGTCTATTTAGTATATATTATTATGATTACTTCTGTTCTATCTTTCTTATTTCCCATATTCTTGGCCCATTGTAGAGAAACATTAGTCCATTAATGATAGATACAGATGGTGTCCATCTGGTATCCATCTTTAACTCTAAAAATGGAGGCATAAGGATACTTTGAAACACTAGACTTCAAAATCAGATGTGGGCTAACAGCTCAAACAAAGTTATTTGATCCATTCTGATTTTTTCCATAGTCCTCAACTTATATTACAAAAAAAATTAGAAAACTTTTTTTGAAAATAAGAGTTTTATCTTTAAATTCACCACTTCATCTTACTCCAAGACTGCTAGCAAATATCAAAATTTATTGATATGAACAAATTTTCCACTTATGGTTTATCTCAAAAATTTCTTGGTGATCACCAATATTTGGAACATTTTCCAAAGTTTTGTTCATAGTGTATTAGTTCTTTGGATAAGAAAAATTCAAGTACCTCAGATAGGAGTGTAGCTAAATAAAATAGGATAATCACAGCTTCACAAAATCTTATCCTGCATTGAGTCCTAAAGGGGAAAAATGATCATGTTTCTCATCAGGGTCACCAGCAATCATAATTATCACTTAAATTCTATTTGTTTTATTTTCCTGAGATAGAATGTACCATGATAATGCCTTTCAGGGAGATTGTGAAGATATAAAGAAAGTTTCAAAAGCATTTTAGTTGTTCCCAGAGGAAGTGTTAACATAAATACAAAGATACATAATACACTTAATAAGAAAATACATTATTTTCTTTAATATGTTTAATAAGAAAATATGTTAATATGTTATTTTCAGAAAGAAAATAAAAAACAAGAAATAAATTCTTGAAAAAATGCATTCATGAAAACAATATATGAGAAGCAGAATATCAAGAGCAATAATAAATTTCATAAGCTTAATAGTGGTGCTTTGAATAAATATCTAAAGGGAAAAAATAAATTCTCTATACTGTTGCCAATGTAATTAATTGTATACAATGTAATGTAATTTTTAATTGCTAGATTTTTTTTTTTTTTTTAATTTATTTTTTTTTTAAATTTATTTATTTATTTTTAATTTTTACTTTACAATTCTGTATTGGTTTTGGCATAGATTGACATGAATCCACCACAGGTGTACATGCGTTCCCAAACATGAACCCCCCTCCCACCCCCCTCCCCACAACATCTCTCTGGGTCATCCCCGCGTGTCAGCCCCAAGCGTGTCATATCCTGCATCAGACATAGACTGGTATTTCGATTCTTACATGTTATTATACATGTTTCAATGCCATTCTCCCAAATCATCACACCCTCTCCCTCTCCCTCTGAGTCCAAAAGTCCGCTATACACATCTGTGTCTCTTTTGTTGTCCTGCATACAGGGTCATCATTGCCATCTTCCTAAATTCCATATATATGTGTTAGTATACTGTATTGGTGTTTTTCTTTCTGGCTCACTTCACTCTGTATAATCGGCTCCAGTTTCATCCATCTCATCAGAACTGATTCAAATGTATTCTTTTTAATGGCTGAGTAATACTCCATTGTGTATATGTACCACAGCTTTCTTATCCATTCATCTACTGATGGACATCTAGGTTGTTTCCATGTCCTAGCTATTATAAACAGTGCTGCGATGAACATTGGGGTACATGTGTTTCTTTCAATTCTGGTTTCCTCTGTGTGTATGCCCAACAGTGGGATTGCTGGGTCATACGGCATTTCTATTTGCAATTTTTTAAGGAATCTCCACACTGTTCTCCATAGTGGCTGTACTAGTTTGCACTCCCACCAACAGTGTAGGAGGGTTCCCTTCTCTCCACACCCTCTCCAGCATTTATTGCTTGCAGATTTTTGGATCGCAGACATTCTGACTGGTGTGAAGTGGTACCTCATTGTGGTTTTGATTTGCATTTCTCTTATAATGAGTGATGTTGAGCATCTTTTCATGTGTTTGTTAGCCATCCGTATGTCTTCTTTGGAGAAATGTCTATTTAGTTCTTTGGCCCATTTTTTTATTGGGTCGTTTATTTTTCTGGAATTGAGCTGCAGGAGTTGCTTGTATATTTTTGAGATTAGTTGTTTGTCAGTTGCTTCATTTGCTATTATTTTCTCCCATTCGGAAGGCTGTCTTTTCACTTTGCTTATGTTTTCCTTTGTTGTGCAGAAGCTTTTAATTTTAATTAGATCCCATTTGTTTATTTTTGCTTTTATTTCCAGAATTCTGGGAGGTGGATCATAGAGGATCCTGCTGTGGTTTATGTCAGAGAGTGTTTTGCCTATGTAAGTTGCAGGATATAAAATCAACACACAGAAATCCCTTGCATTCGTATACACTAATAATGAGAAAGTAGAAGAAGAAATTAAGAAAACAATTCCATTCACCATTGCAACAAAAAGAATAAAATACTTAGGAATATATCTACCTAAAGAAACTAAAGACCTATATACAGAAAACTTTAAAACACTGATGAAAGAAATCAAAGAGGACACTAATAGATGGAGAAATATACCATGCTCATGGATCGGAAGAATCAATATAGTGAAAATGAGTATATTACCCAAAGCAATCTACAAATTCAATGCAATCCCTATCAAGATACCGGCGATATTTTTCACAGAACTAGAACAAATAATTTCAAGATTTGTATGGAAATACAAAAAACCACGAATAGCCAAAGCAATCTTGAGAAAGAAGGATGGAACTGGAGGAATCAATTTGCCTGACTTCAGGCTCTACTACAAAGCCACAGTCATCAAGACAGTATGGTATTGGCACAAAGACAGACATATAGATCAATGGAACAAAATAGAAAGCCCAGAGATAAATCCACATACATATGGACACCTTATCTTTGACAAAGGAGGCAAGAATATACAATGGAGTAAAGACAATCTCTTTAACAAGTGGTGCTGGGAAAACTGGTCAACCACTTGTAAAAGAATGAAGCTAGATCACTTTCTAACACCACACACAAAGATAAACTCAAAATGGATTAAAGATCTAAATGTAAGACTAGATTTTTATACATATTTTCTCGTATACATGTACTGGTTTCTCTCAACAATTTTGCTACATTTAGAAATTTTCCTGTATGTATGCATTTGTGCACTTTAGTTCTTCAATTTCAAAAAAGTTATTTTTTATACAATATTCCCATATCTCAAAAATATATAAAGGCATAATGTTTCTAGTTCTTTATCATGTGTTTGTCATTGCATATGATAGAAATAAATAAGTTAAGCCCAAACCATTTGCTAATGAAGAAACAAAAGAAAATGGAAACCTGTTTATTTTTGTCACCTGGGTCTAAAAGCTACTTTGGAGAGACACTGATTAGGTCCAAAATATACCCTTTATAGATGAAGAAACTAAGATCCAAAGCAGTCATGTGACTTTCTCAAAACAATAGAAAAGTCATGCAGAATAATCTTTCACTCATAAACTTCGTATAACTGTGAAAAAAGTGGAAATCTTGCAGTGTCCTATTGAAAGACTTAAAATATATTCATACAAGCATTCCTTTATTAGCTTGTATCCCTTACATCTCAATTGTGCTTAGGATATTAACTGCCATGCAGCAAGCAGTTAGCAAATAAGGCCTTCCCAGGTGGCACATGAAGGAGACATATAGACATGGGTTGGATCCCTGAGTCAGGAAGATCCCCTGAAGCAAGAAATGGAGCCCACTTCAATATTCTTACCTGGAAAAGTCCATGGACAGAGGAGCCTGGTGGGCTATACTCCATGGGGTCAAAGAGTTGGACATGACTGAACACAGTGAAAATATAAAGAAAATTTTAAAAATTAATACAGAAGTATTGGGCCTTTTAGTGAAAACTTAGCAATGAATCTTGAAAACCTCACTGCATATTTTTTGTTAATATTGAAGAATTTGAATCACCAGGAAAAGATCTAACTTGTCAGTATCTTTTAAAATAGAGAAAACTTTGTAGTATATTTTAGAAATATTTTCATTTGAAACTACTTAAAAACTTTATACAGCTTATTTAGAAAATTATCTTGGAAGTTCATTACATTGTACATCTTCTGAAATGAAAACAGAACAATGAAACATTATGATAAATATATTAAATAATATAAGCAATAATTTAAGCAATTATTATGAAAAGCTTTTGAAATTTTAGATACACTGAAAATCTCTGTTGACATTTGGCGTTCTACATGCCACAACAGGGTTGGAAAATAATACTGTGCTATTTTATTTTACTTTTGTTTCTGTTTTTTTTTGTTTGCTTTTGTTCCAGTATACTACAGCATCTTATTTTTATTCAGTGACAGGAATATTTACTTAGCCTGGGCTTCCCTTGCAGCTCAGCCGGTAAAGAATCCACCTGCAATGCGGGAGACCTGGGTTCGATCCTTGGGTTGGGAAGATCTCCTGAAGAAGGGAAAGGCTACCCACTCCAGTATTCTAGCCTGGAGAAGTCCATGGACTGTATAGTCCATGGGATCACAAAGAGTTAGACCCGACTGAGTGACTTTCACATCATTTCAAGCATTATTTACTTAAAAAAATGAAAGACTAAAAGCATGAAAGTAAAAATATAATCATAAGTATAAAATAAGCAAAAAAGAAAAAAAAGGAAAGAAGCTTTGTGCAGGTGATTCCAGAAGTGTTTGAAAGCAAGAGTCCTGGAGAGAGATGCTCTAGTTCCATGTTCTGAAACTGGCTGTATGATGCTGACAAATGAGAAGACCTTTCCATACTTGACTTTCCTCATCCCTAAAATAAGTAATAACAATACCCAACTGTTAAGACAGATGTGAGAGTTAATAAAGTGATTAAACTATTTTAAAGCTTAAAAGTATTTAAGTAAAGATTCACAATGCCTCATAAATAATAAGCAGTATATTAATATTACTACCTCTTGGGAAACCTATATGCAGGTCAGGAAGCAACAGTTAGAACTGGACATGGAACAACAGACTGGTTCCAAATAGGAAAAGGAGTACGTCAAGGCTGTATATTGTCACCTTGCTTATTTAACTTATATGCAGAGTACATCATGAGAAACACTGGGCTGGAGGAAGCACAATTGGAATCAAGATTGCTGGGAGAAATATCAATAACCTCAGATATGCAGATGACACCACCCTTATGGCAGAAAGTGAAGAGGAACTAAAAAGCCTTTTGATGAAAGTGAAAGAGGAGAGTGGAAAAGTTGGCTTAAAGCTCAACATTCAGAAAACGAGGATCATGGCATCTGGTCCCATCACTTCATGGGAAATAGATAGGGAAACAGTTGAAACAGTGTCAGGCTTTATTTTTCTGGGCTCCAAAATCACTGCAGATGGTGATTGCAGCCATGAAATGAAAAGATGCTTACTCCTTGGAAGAAAAGTTATGACCAACCTAGACAGCATATTGAAAAGCAGAGACATTACTTTTCCAACAAAGGTCCATCTAGTCAAGGCTATGGTTTTTCCAGTGGTCACGTATGGATGTGAGAGTTGGACTGTGAAGAAGGCTGAGTGCCAAAGAATTGATGCTTTTGCACTGTGGTGTTGGAGAAGACTCTTGAGAGTCCCTTGGACTGCAAGGAGATCCAACCAGTCCATTCTAAAGGAGATCAGTCCTTTGTTCTTTGGAAGGACTGATGCTGAAGCTGAAACTCCAATACTTTAGCCACCTCATGCAAACAGTTGACTCATTGCAAAAGACCCTGATGCTGGCAGGGATTGGGGGCAGGAGGAGGAGGGGACGACAGAGGATGAGATAGCTGCATGGCATCACCGACTCAATGGACATGAGTTTGAGTGAACTCCGGGAGTTGGTGATGGACAGGGAGGCCTGGCGTGCTATGATGCATGAGGTCTCAAAGAGTCGGACTCGACTGAGAGACTGAACTGAACTGAACTGAATATTACTATTTTATATATCTTCTGCCTCAAAGGAAGCAGTACTACTATTACCATTTTGAGATAAAAGGTGAAAAAAAAGAGTTGCCAGAAAGCAAAGGTAGTAATTGTGGATCCCGTGTTCCTAATGCTTCAGCTTCCCCAAAACTGGAGAGATCAGAGGAGTCAACCCAGAGCTTGATACAAGCAAAGTTCATACTTTATTCCTGGTCAGATCCACAATCCAGATATGATTGTGGATCTGACCAAATCCCTCTACATTTGGTTCCATTTTTTTGCTCCAATTATTATAGGATGCTGATGACATACCCTGAGTACAGAGTGCTAAAAGTAAAACAGATAACCTCCAAGTGGGATGAACCTCCTTTTGACAAGAACTGTTATACAAACACTAGACCATTACCTACCAGGAATAGTTTAAGGAATAAATAGGTTGGGATGTCCTGAAAGATCCCTGGCAACTCTAAAATGTTCTGAAAATCCATTCAACTTGGGTTACATATAAACTCTGATTGAAAGAACAAAAAATATTAACACCATAAACAATATTGCAAAATTTCCTCAGCTTTTAAAAGACCAACTCTTTTTAGAACCATAAACACAGTAATTGTAAGAAAATATACAGGGCATTTCCAGTTCAGTATTAGGACCTGCACTTTCACTGTGCAGAATATGGGTTCAATCCCTGGTTAGGGAATCAAGATCCTGCAAGCCATATAGCCAAACAACAACAACAACAAAAGCAACTGCTTACAAGTTCATCTTATCTGCTTCTAAAGCATTTCCCTGGTGGCTCAATGGTAAAGAATCTGCCTGCCAAGGCAGGAAATGTGAGTTCGATCCCTGAGTCTGGAAGATCCTCTGGAGAAGGAAATGATTTTTCTTGCTCAGTCATGTCTGACTCTTTGCCACCCCATGGACAGCAGCATGCCAGGCTTCCCTGTACAGTATTCTTGCCTGGGAGATCCCATGGACAGAGGAGACTGGCAGGCTATAGTCCATGGGGTCACAAAAGAGTTGGACACTACTTAGCAACTAAACAACAATAGTTAGTTAGTAGCTCCTACCCTGAGAACATAAAAATAAAATAAACAAGAACTAGAGAGCTTTATGAAGACTTCTCAGACACTTTACAAATCCAGGTGCCTTCTCCCTTAATTGAACTTATTAAGATATTGCCAAAGAATCAAACCATCCTGATGGTGCAGCTACTCAACAGATAGTTGTCTCTCTTCAAAAAATCACTTAGTGATGGTTGGACTATTCCCACCTGTCAGGCCTGCACGTGAAGGCTAACTATTTCTCCTTCTTGGAGCCAAAAATGCCAGTATTTAAGGTCTATCAGCCTGAAGTGGCTATGTATATTGAGAGAGGTTTACCATCTGTTTGCTCTCTCCCTTCCCTGAGCACCATGATTAGGGAAAGAAAACATGGGTATGTATATATATTTTCAAAAGCAAGAGAATGAACTTTCAAATTAAATGACCTTCAGAAACAAATTTACTCACTGGAGCTTTGCCCACTCCCTGGAGCAACTGAAAACCAAAACCAGGATATTTTTCTAAAAGGGGTGGCTGGCTTACCTTACTTTCTCAATATAGACAGCAACCACCTACCTGGATGTTACTCTTTTGCTCTAGAGGAGAGCAATTAACATACAACATAGGTCATTTAAATCTCAAAAATTAAACCCTGACATTTCTCAGGGATCTCTGAGCACTGTTTGGTACAATTTTGAGTGCTAAAGGGACTTCACACTCTCGAAATTGGTTGTACTCTTTTGTCATCTTCTTAAGAATGAAGTGCTTATTATTTAAAATCCAAATTTTTAAATCACTGCATTGAAAGACCTATCATACTCCAGCATTCTTTTAGTAGTTGTTGGCTTTCCTTTTCTCATGGATGCTAGAAAGCAGCCTATGAATGAAACAGTTTGGGATAAAGTCCATATGTTCTAATATTTGTTGCAATGATAAAAGATATATTTGCATTGAATTTCTATAGCATCAATGTCTATTGTAACCAGTGTGTTGTGAAAGTCATTACTGACTTGTTTATATAGACAAGTCTGGGATTCATCTCCATCTCTAGTATTGTCATGGCTCTGTGTTTAAACTAGATTTTTTAGCTAAATTATTGAAGCACTAATTTTCAGTAGTCATATTAAAAGAGAAAAAATATTTTCAGGGCTGATTTGCTTATTTGCAAATAGACATTAATCACAAGAAAAATAAAATTGTATGAAAAAATTCTTTACATTTTCTATGGGCATGATAGTAATACTAAAGTATATTTGAGTAAGATTTTTAAATTAAAATATGAAAGGAAACATGAATCAAAGCAATATGAGTAATTTTGTTATTATATTTCGGGTTATATTTACTAACAAACTTACCTCCAAAATTATTTTGGAGAATTAATTAAAAAAACAGTTGGTTGTATAAAAGGTAAATGATTTTTGGCAACTGATTTTGAAACAAGAGAATAGTTTTCAAATATATTAATTGTACTATTTCTTACTAGTTTTGTGGATCTCAACTATTTATAACATTATATGTCAAATCATCTTTTTTTCTATTACATTTTTCTATTCTATTCTGTCTGTATTTGTCCTGAGTCCATAATTTTTCTGCTCTAGTTTTTCAATACAATAATTCTTCTTTTTCTATTTATATTTTGATTCTTTTGTGTTTCTTTCCTTTGAAATTGTATCTTTCCCCTCTTCAATTTTCCTTCATATCCCAAATACTGCATCCTTTTTCTAAGATATTTATCACCCCTTAGTTATTTAGTTTTCAGTTGTTTACTGTGTCAATTTTTAAAAAATATTTACACAAACATTACCTCATTCATTCTCATAACAATATTGTGAAATATGCATCATTATTCCCATTTCATAATAAGGGAAAAGATACTCTTTAAAATTAGCTGAGTTCCCCAGAATCATTAAGTCATAGGTAATAGAAGTTGATTTTTAACCCGGATGTTAACTCTGAAGCACATTCTTTACTACACGAAGATGGCAGAGAAGAGGAGTTGTTTACTTACTTGATTAAATATTAATCTACATGTTTAATGACAACCTATTATGTGCTCTGAACTTTAAAGTCAATGAAGGATCGAACTATGAAATCTAATAATTATTGAGAACCTACTAAACAAAGCTGTATATTGCACAGAGCTTGAAGCTAAAAGAGAGATTAAGAAATTAAAATCCATACGCCGTCTCTTAACGAAATCACAGGCTAAATGGTAAAGTCAGATAGGAATGCATGAAAAGAAAAGAAATGCCTGATATTAAATAAGTACAGAATGATGACTTTAGATGATTAAATGCCCCAGGAATTTCAAGGGGAGGAAAAAGATCACTTTGAACTAGAATGGAGAAAAAAGTATAATCCAGGTGGGTGATCTCAGGTGACCCTAAATGATGGGCTGTGTGTGTATATGTGTGAGTGTGTGTATTTAATCATGTCTGACTCTTTGCGACTCCATGGACTGTACCCACCAGGCTCCTCTGGGCATGGAATTTACCAGGGAAATATACTGCTGTAAGTTGCCATTTTCTTCTCCAGGGAAATCTTCCTAACCTAGGAATTGAACCCTCATCTCTTGCATTGGCAGTCTTTTGCATTAGCAGGCGGATTCTTTACCACTAGCACCACCTTGGAAGCCCTAAATGATGGTGGTGTTCAGAGAAGTGGATAGGACAGCAAAGACATCCTAAGAAATGGAATGGACCAGGATACAGAAGAAAGCACAAAGGCATATTAAGGAAGTTTTAAAGATCTCAGGAAGACATAACTAACAGTCACTTCTGGGATGGGGAGATAAAAATATTACCAAGTACTAAGTTTTCAGAGGAAACAGAGTATATGGAAGACTGCAGATGTCAAATGCACCAACAACTCCAAGCACATACAATAACTTGCCAAAATGCAGTGAAACTATTGTTAATAAAGCTAAAATTTTAAACAAAACTGAACAAATTCTAGGTGTCAGAAATGAAGAGAAATTTAAAGTCTGTAGCAAATTGGTACCAACAAATACCTATTTGTTAGTAATTGCATTATATTTGGGACCTGGGATGGTTAATAAAGTCTTATAAGGATTTAGGTCACAATCACTGTGCAGGCAGTGACTTGGAACAGGCCTTCTTGAATAACGCTGAGTAGCAGAGAACTGCTGTGCCATCAACAGGAACCAGAAATGCTCCATCAACCAACACAGGAATTTATCCCAGAAACTGAGTACCCCTCCCCTCAAAAGCAAGCTATGAGCAGAGATAACACCACCCAGGAGAAATCAGAGCCCCAAAGCTGAGAAACATGCAGCTATGGAGTCCAAATTTATACTACATATGTGATACAGAAACAACAGACTGAGAATATAACATAAAAACTGGTCCTGAACTACTAAAACCCTCTTGTCTGGGATAGGAGAGAGTTTGCTATCACTGAGAACAAGCAAGAAGGTAAACAGTCGAGTAGAATCCATTAAACAAAAATAAGGTGCCATTTTTTTGAGTCAATTTGGAAGAAAAAAAAATAATGAAATGTCCAGGCTTTAAGAAAGACATGTTCCCTTATCTTAAAAAGGCACATAAAATGCAGCAGGGTAATATATACAAATTCACTCATAGACAGGGCAAGCAATGTAATTTTCTTGAATCCTGGGAAATATTTTGCCACTGTCTCTCTGTTCATTCTCAGTCTTCTCAGCTTCTGCAAATTTTATTAGGAATACATAGGAACTAATCCTATATGGAATGTGTTTTAAGTTTTCCTTCATAAACTGTGTTCTGGGTGATAGCCTCAGTTTTATCTTCAAATTGAACATCTATTTGGATGTACTTAAGTTTATCCTTTAACTAAACTATTTAACATATAGTTTACAATTCAATTATAGGAATGGCATTCCCATTTAAGAATAGAATTTTTTTTAAAAAAAAAAAAACATTTTACAGTATCAGTTCAGTTCAGTTCAGTCGCTCAGTAGTGTCTGACTCATTGCAACTCCATGAATCGCAGCACGCCAGGCCTCCCTGTCCATCACCAACTCCCGGAGTTCACTCAAACTCATGTCCATCTAGTCAGTGATGCCATCCAGCCACCTCATCCTCTGTCATCTCCTTTTCCTCCTGCTCCAATCCCTCCCATCATCAGAGTCTTTTCCAATGAGTCAACTCTTTGCATGAGTTGGCCAAAGTACTGGAGTTTCAGCTTTAGCATCATCCCTTCCAAAGAACATCCAGGACTGATCTCCTTTAGAATGGACTGGTTGGATCTCCTTGCAGTCCAAGGGACTCTCAAGAGTCTTCTTCAACACCACAGTTCAAAGTGTCAATTCTTCAGCGCTCAGCCTTCTTCACAGTCCAACTCTCATATCCATACATGACCACAGGAAAAACCATAGCCTTGACTAGATGGACCTTTGTTGGCAAAGTAATGTCTCTGCTTTTCAATATGCTGTCTAAGTTGGTCACAACTTTTCTTCAAAGGAACAAGCATCTTTTCATTTCATGGCTGCAATCACCATCTGCAGTGATTCTGGAGCCCAGAAAAATAAAGTCTGACACTGTTTCCACTGTTTCCCCATCTATTTCCCATGAAGTAATGGGACCAGATGCCATGATCTTCATTTTCTGACAGAGACTTTAAAAGTTTGTACACCCGTGGTGGATTCATGTCAATGTATGGCAAAACCAATACAGAATTGTAAAGTAAAATAAAAAATAAATAAATAAAATAAATAAATAAAAGTTTATTGGTAAAGGCTATTGCTGAAATAACTAGTAAAGGATGTACTTCAACAACAACAAAAAAAAATTGAGTCCTCCAGAAACAATAATGAACAAAAGAATTAGTAAAATAAAAAGATAAATGGGAGCTGGGTGAGAGTGTAATCAGAATCAAGTAGTGCTGTGAGGTACTGTAAAAATTTGTTATTAAATTAAACAAAGTTAAGTATTGAATTATATAAATAACTATTTGTTTAGGGTTTAAAAGCAAAGTGTAATAACAATAACACAAAAGAAAGGATGGCAAGTTTGGAGAGATGTTAAAGCACTCAAGTTCCCATATTATTTAAGAGACTGATCACCTTTAGACTTTTTTTGAAACATAAAAATGTTGCTTGCATTTACATGTTTTAAATATATACAGAAGGCCATTCAAATGAATGTAATAGTATGTATAACTTTGAAACCAGAAGAAGAAACAAAGGAAATGATGAAAACTCCATTAACCCAATATATTCAGAGAAAGACAAGAAAGTCACCAAACAGACTGAAATAAAATGACCAAAATAAGTCTAACTATATCTGTATTCATAATAAATAGAAAATGGGTCAGTGTTGGGGTAGGAGGAGCATTTGAGGAAAATGTCCTTGGGAAAATAGTGCTAAGATTCCCAATTTCTCCTTCCTAAATGTGTGTGTGTAGGGTGCAGAGGAGGGCCTCCTGCGCAGGCACAGCAGGGATGAGAGGAGCTACTCTATGTTCAAGGTCAGGAGGGGTGGCCGTGAGGAGATACCCCTCATCCAAGGTAAGGAGTAGCGGCTGCGTTTTGCTGAAGCAGCTGTGAAGAGATACCTCATGTTCAAGATAAGAGAAACCCAAAGAAGACGGTAGGTGTTGTGAGAGGGCATCAGAAGGCAGACACACTAAAACCATAATCACAGAAATCTAGCCAATCTGATCACATGAACCATAGCCTTGTCTAACTCAACGAAACTAAGCCATGCTGTGCAGGTGGGTCATGGTGGAGAGTTCTGACAGAATATGGTCCATTGGAGAAAGGAATGGCAAACCATGTCAGTATTCTTGCCTTGAGAACCCCATGAACAGTGTGAAAAGGCAAAATGATAGAATACTGAAAGAGAAACTCCCCAGGTTGGTAGGTGCCCAATATGTTACTGGAGATCAGTGGAGAAATAACTCCAGAAAGAGTGAAGGGATGGAGCCAAAGCAAAAACAATACCCAGTTGTGGATGTGACTGGTGATAGAAGCAAGGTCTGATGCTGTAGAGAGCAATATTGCATAGAACCTGGAATGTCAGGTCCATGAATCAAGGCAAATTGGAAATGGTGAAACAGGAGATGGCAAGAGTGAACATCGACATTCTAGGAATCGGTGAACTAAAATGGACTGGAATGGGTGAATTTGACTCAGGTGACCATTATATCTACTACTGTGGGCAGGAATCCCTTAGAAGAAATGGAGTAGCCATGATGGTCAACAAAAGAGTCCAAAATGTAGTACGTGGATGCAATCTCAAAAATGACAGAATGATTTTCTGTTCGTTTCCAAGGCAAACCGTTCAGTATCACGGTAATCCAAGCCTATGCCCCAACCAGTAACACTGAAGAAGCTGAAGTTGAACAGTTCTATGAAGACCTACAAGACCTTTTACAACTAACACCCCCAAAATATATCCTTTTCATTATAGGGGACTAGAATGCAAAAGTAGGAAGTCAAGAAACACCTGGAGTAACAGGCAAATTTGGCCTTGGAGTACGGAATGAAGCAGGGCAAAGGCTAATAGAGTTTTGCCAAGAAAATGCACTGGTCATAGCAAACACCCTCTTCCAACAAGAGAGAACACTCTACACATGCACCTCACCGAATGGCCAACACCGAAAGATGGAGAAACTCTATACAGTCAGCAAAAACAAGACCAGGAGCTGACTGTGGCTCACATCATGAACTCCTTATTGCCAAATTCAGACTTAAATTGAAGAAAGTAGGGAAAGCCACTACACCATTCAGGTATGACCTAAATCAAATCCCTTATGATTATATAGTAGAAGTGAGAAATAGATTTAAGGGCCTAGATCTAATAGAGTGCCTGATGAACTATGGACAGAAGTTCGTGACATTGTACAGGAGATAGGGATCAAGACCATCCCCATGGAAAAGAAATGCAAAAAAGCAAAATGGATGTCTGAGAGGCCTAACAAATAGCTGTGAAAAGAGAAGTGAAAGCAAAGGAGAAAAGAAGAGATATAAGCATCTGAATGCAGAGTCCCAAAGAATAGCATGGAGAGATAAGAAAGGCTTTCTCAGTGATCAATGCAAAGAAATAGAGGAAAAGAACAGGATGGGAAAGACTAGAGATCTCTTCAGAAAAATTAGAGATACCAAGGGAATATTTTATGCAAAGATGGGCTTGATAAAGGACAGAAATGGTATGGACCTAACAGAAGCAGAAGATATTAAGAAGAGGTGGCAAGAATACAGAGGAGAACTGTACAAAAAAGAGCTTCACAACCCAGATAATCATGATGGTGTGATCATTCACCTAGAGCCAGACATCCTGGAATGTGCAGTCAAGTGGGCCTTAGAAAGCATCACTATGAACAAAGCTAGTGGAGGTGATGGAATTCCAGTTGAGCTATTTCAAATCCTGAAAGATGATGCTATGAAAGTGCTGCACTCAGTATGCCAGCAAATTTGGAAAACTCAGCAGTGGCCACAGGACTGGAAAAGGTCAGTTTTCATTCCTATCCCAAAGAAAGGCAATGCCAAAGAATGCTCAAACTACTGCACAATTGCACTCATCTCACACGCTAGTAAAGTAATTCTCCAAATTCTCCAAGCCAGACCTCAGCAATATGTGAACCGTGAACTTCCAGATGTTCAAGCTGGTTTTAGAAAAGGCAGAGGAACCAGAGATCAAATTGCTAACATTCGCTGGATTATCAAAAAAGCAATAGAGTTCCAGAAAAACATCTATTTCTGCTTCATTGACTATGCCAAAGTCTTTGATTGTGTGGATCACAATAAGCTGTGGAAAATTCTGAAAGAGATGGGAATACCAGACCACCTGACCTGCCTCTCAAGAAATCTGTATGCAGGTGAGGAAGCAACAGTTAGAACTGGACATGGAACAACAGACTGGTTCCAAATAGGAAAAGGAGTATGTCAAGGATGTATATTGTCACCCTGCTTATTTAACTTCTATGCAGAGGACATCATGAGAAACGCTGGGCTGGAGGAAGCACAATTGGAATGAAGATTTCTGGGAGAAATATCAATAACCTCAGATATGCAGATGACACCACCCTTATGGCAGAAAGTGAAGAGGAACTAAAGAACCTCCTGATGAAAGTGAAAGAGGAGAGTGAAAAAGTTGGCTTAAAGCTCAACATTCAGAAAACGAAGATCATGGCATCTGGTCCCATCACTTCATGGCAAATAGATGAGGAAAACAGTGGAAACAGTGTCAGACTTTATTTTTCTGGGCTCCAAAATCACTGCAGATGGTGATTGCAGCCATGAAATTAAAAGACACTTACTCCTTGGAAGAAAAGTTATGACTAACCTAGATGGCATATTTAAAAGCAGAGATATTACTTTGCCAACAAAAGTCCGTCTGTCTAGTCAAGGCTATGGTTTTTCCTGTGGTCTTGTATGGATGTGAGAGTTGAACTGTGAAGAAGGCTGAGTGCTGAAGAATTGACACTTTTGAACTGTGGTGTTAAAGAAGACTCTTGAGAGTCACTTGGACTGCAAGGAGATCCAACCAGTCCATCCTAAAGGAGATCAGTCCTGAGTATTCATTGGAAGGACTGATGCTGAAGCTGAAACTCCAATACTTTGGCCATGTCATGCGAAGAGTTGACTCATTGAAAATACCCTGATGCTGGGAGGGATTGGGGGCAGGAGGAGAAGGGGACAACAGAGGATGAGATGGCTGGATGGCATCACTGACTCGATGGACATGAGTTTGGGTGAACTCTGGGAGTTGGTGATGGACAGGGAGGCCTGGTGTGCTGCAATCATAGAGTCGCAGAGTCAGATACAACTGAGCAACTAAACTGAACTGAACTGAGAAGGGGGAGGGTTTTGAAATAATGAATGCTTATCCTCTTCCCTAATAACTCAGATAGCAAAACATCCACCTGCAATACAAAGCAACCTGGGTTTCATTCCTGAGTGGGAAGGAAGTCCTCCTCCCCTTGAGAAGAGAATATCTACTCACTCCAGTATTCCTGCCTGGAGAATCCCATGGACAGAGGAGCTTGGTAGGCTACAATCCATGGGGTCACGAAGAATTGACATGACTGAGTGACTAACATGCACACATACCCTCCTCTGTCTAGAGGGACTGGGCTTCAACAGGACACCAAGAGCTCTTCTTGGTATTCTGCTGAGACATCACCAAGATGCAATTAGAATAATAGTGATCTTGGTGACAGAAATGTGCTGCTGTCCCAGCACCGGCCTGCCTGCCCTCCCAGGTTTGTATAGGTCTAGGTTTTACAGCTGTTTCTCTTGAACCAGATATGGACAGAAAGCAGAGCCACTTTAAATCCTACCCTAGAAAATTGCCCCTAAATGTGGGGGAATGGAATGCATTGCTTGATGCTTGAGAGTTACAGGTGAACGATCCAGGATCTCAGATCCCAGAAGAGTATTAGCTTTAACTGTCTGCCAGATGCAGAGTACAGTCATTCAACTAAGAATTGCCCTATCTCACTCTTACTCCCTACCTCACAGACATCCACCATTTAATGTTGGCTGACCAAGTAAGCATCTATCAAAGAGAAAGTGGGTAGCTTTAAATCAAAAGACAGTTTTTTTATCAGTATAAATACTAGGGCAAAATAGAATTCAGGGTAAAAACATCAGTGGAGATTACACATTATTAAGGGACCAGACCTGAGCCATGACAGGCTCAACAAGCTATACTAGGCCTAAGATTCAGATTCTTGTAAAACCTGAGTCATGATTCTGAGAAACCACACCCTGGGAAAGTCCCCGCTGACGCCAAACCTGAGCCAATCCGGATAGGGATGCGGGATTTGAAAATTGCGCGCATGCGTGCGCGTATGGCTCAGCCAGTCATTACCTGCCAGCTGTACTAAGAACCGCCTGTATAAAAGCAGCTGTGATTCAGAGCTCTGGGGCTCTCATCAAGACTCCACTGCGCTGGATGAGACAGGAGCCCTAGCTCGAGCTAGCAATAAAACCCCTTTATGCTTTTGCATTGCTGTGGCCGTCTTATTCTATCAGTTTTGGGGACTCGGACTTCAGGCATAACACACATAAGACATAATGATAAATAGAATAAACCACTCAGAAGATATATACTCATCATGTGTTTTATGCAACTCACAGGTGATATTGAAATACATCAAATAAAATTAATAACATTATAAGGATAATTTGAAAAATTGGACCAGAAAAAAAGGACAATCTTACTAAATTTGTCATGAAAAGTTATAAATCAAAAAGCAAAGAATAAGTACAAAAAAGAATCAGATAATATATTCATCTAACAATCCAGTAATTGCATATGGGAATTTTGTGCCTTAAAAAAAATAAACAATACACATTAATTTCAAGAATGAAGTGAAAGGAGGTTGCTCAGTCATGTCCGGCTCTTTGTGATTCCATGTACTATAGCCTGCCAGGCTCCTCAATCCATGGGATTTTTCAGGCAAGAATACTGGAGTGGGTTGCCATTTCCTTCTCCAGGGGATCTTCCTGACCCAGGGATTGAACCCACGTCTCCCACAATGCAGGCAGATTCTTTACTGTCTGAGCCACCAGGGAATCCTTCAATTTTAAGAAAAGAATATTTATTTAAACTGATGAAATCCCAGCTTAAAAAGAAGTTTTAGCAAAATCCAGAGATAATATAAGCAGATCATATATTAATATATGAAAGATGTCAAAAGAAAGATTTTTACTGTATTATCTTCTGTTGTTGTTGTTCAGTTGCTAAATCATGTTAAGACTCTTTGCATGTGACCCCATGGACTGCAGCATGCCATGCTTGCCTGTGCTTCATTATCTCCCAGAGTTTCCTCAAACTAATGTCCACTGAGTCGTGATACCATCCAACCATCTCATCCTCTGTCACCCTCTTCGCCTCCCCTCAACCTTTCCCAGCATCAGGGTCTTTTCCAATGAATCAGCTCTTCTCATCAGGTGGCCAAAGTATTGGTGCTTCAGCTTCAGCATCAGTCCTTCTATTGAATATTCAGGGTTGATTTCCTTTAGGACTGACTCATTTGATCTCCTTGCTGTCCAAGGGACTCTCAAGAGTCTTCTCCAACACATCAATTCAAAAGCATCAATTCTTTGGTACTCAGCCTTCTTTATGGTCCAACTCTCGCATCCAAACATGACTACTGGAAAAACCATAGCTTTCAACTTTCTCAGCAAAATGATGTTTCTGCTTTTAAATATGCCAAATTTGTCATAGCTTTTCTTCCAAGGAGCAAATATCTTTTAATTTTGTGGCTGCACTCACAGTTCACAGTGATTTTGGAGCCCAAGAAAATAAAATATGTCACTGTTTCAACTTTTTCCCCATCTATTTGCCTTGAAGAGATGGGACTGAATGTCATGATCTTAGTTTTTTGAATGTTGAATTTTAAAGCAGCTTTTTCAGTCTCTTCTTTCACCTTTATCGAGAGGCTTTTTAGTTCTTCCTCACTTTTTGCCTTTAGGGTCGTGCCATCTGCATATCTGAGATTACTGCTATTTCTCCTGGCAATCTTGATTCCAGCTTGTGAGTCATCCAGCCAGGCAGGCATTTCACATGATGTGCTATGCACAGAAATTATATAAGCAGGGTCACAATACACAGCCTTGACTTACTCCTTTCCCAATATTGAACCTTGTTCCATGTCCAGTTCAGCTGTTGCTTCTTGACTTGTATACAGGTTTCTTAGGAGACAGGTAAGATGATCTGGTATTCCCATCTCTTTAAGAATTTTCCCCAGTTTGTTGTGATCCGCACAGTCAAAGGCTTTAGCATAGTCAATGAAGCAGAAGATTTTTCTGGAATTCTCTTGCTTTTTCTATGATCCCACAAATGTTGATCTCTGATTTCTCTGCCTTTTTTAAATCTGTACATCTGGAAGTTCCCGGTTTACATACTGTTGAAGTCTAGTTTGAAGGATTTTGTGCATTACCTCACTAACATGTGAAATGAGCACAATCATATGATAGTTTGAACATTCTTTGGCATTTCCTTTCTTTGGGATTGGAATGAAAAGGGACCTCTTCTAGTCCCCTGGCTGTTGCTGAATTTTCCAAATTTGCTGATATATTGAGTGTAGCACTTGAACAGCATCTTCTTTTAGGATTTGAAATAGCTCAGCTGAAATTCCATCACTTCCACTAGCTTTCTTCATAGTAATGCTTCTTAAGGCCCACTTGACTTCACACTCTAGGATGTCTGGCTGTAGGTGAGTGACCACACCATTGTGGTTATTCAGGTCATTAATACCATTTTTTTTTTTTTTTGTATAGTTCTTCTATGTATTCTTGCCACTTCTTCTTAAGCTTTTCTGTTTCTGTAGGTCCTTGCTGTTTCTGTCCTTTATTGTGCCCATCTTTTCATGAAATGTTCCATTGATATCTCAAATTTTCTTGAAGAGATATCTAGTCTGTCTCATTCTATTGTTTTCTTCTATTTCTTTGCATCGTTCACTTAAGAAGGATTCATCTCTTTTTGCTATTCTCTGAAATTCTGCATTCAATTGGATACATCTTTCCCTTTCTCCTTTGTCTTTCCCTTCTCTTCTTTTCTAGCTATTTGTAAGACCTCCTCAGAAAACCATCTTGACTTTTTGCATTTATTTTCCTTTGGAACAGTTTTGGTCAGTGCCTCCTGTACGATGTTATGAACCTCTGTCCATAGTTCTTCAGGCACTCTAATCCCTTGAACCTATTTGTCACTCCCACTGTATAATCTTAAGGGATTTGATTTGGGTCATACCTGAATGGCCTAGGGATTTTCCCTACTTTCTTCAATTTAAATCTGATTTTTGCAATAAAGAGCTCAGGAAATGAGTCATAGTCACCTCCATGTCTTATTTTTGCTGAGTTATAGAGCTTCTCCATCTTCAGGTTCATATTGACCATCTAGTGATGCTTATGTGTAGAGCCATTTCTTGTGTTGTTGGATGAGGATATTTGCTATGACCACAGTGTTTTCTTGACAAAACTCTGTTAGTTGTTCAATTCAGTTTCTTTGGCATTAGTGAAAATTCTAAATGAGTTATGGTTTAAAATGTATTTATGTGAGAAATATCTAGAGATATAAAGTGCTTTAAATAATACAAATTAAGACTCATCTAAGATATTATTTTTGCTTTGGCTCCATCGCTGCATTCTTTCTGCAGTTATTTCTCCATTGATCTCCAGTAGCATATTGGGCATCTACCAACCTGGGGACTTCCTCTTTCAGTATCCTATCATTTTGCCTTTTCAGACTTGAGAAACCTATATGCAGGTCAGGAAACAACAGTTAAAATTGGACATGGAACAACAGACTGGTTCCAAATAGGAAAAAGAGTACGTCAAGGATGTATATTGTCACCCTGCTTATTTAACTTCTATGCAGAGGACATCGTGGGAAACGCTGGGCTGGAAGAAGCACAAGCTGGAATCAAGATTTCTGGGAGAAATATCAATAACCTCAGATATGCAGATGAAACCACCCTTATGGCAGAAAGTGAAGAGGAACTAAAGAACCTCTTGATGAAAGTGAAAGAGGAGAGTGAAAAAGTTGGCTTAAAGCTCAACATTCACAAAAGGAAGATCATGGCATCTGGTCCCATCACTTCATGGCAAATAGACGGGGAAACAATGGAAACAATGTCAGACTTTATTTTTCTGGGCTCCAAAATCACTGAAGATGGTGATTGCAGCCATGAAATTAAAAGATGCTTACTCCTTAGAAAGTTATGACCAACCTAGATAGCATATTCAAAAGCAGAGATATTACTTTGCCAACAAAGGTCCGTCTAGTCAAGGCTATGGCTTTTCCAGTGGTCATGTATGGATGTGAGAGTTGAACTGTGAAGAAAGCTGAGCACTGAAGAGTTGATGCTTTTGAACTGTGGTGTTGGAGAAGACTCTTGAGAGTCCCTTGGACTGCAAGGAGATCCAGCCAGTCCATTTTAAAGGAGAACAGTCCTGGATGTTCCTTGGAAGGATTGATGCTAAAGCTGAAACTCCAATACTTTGGCCACCTCATGTGAAGAGATGACTCATTGGAAAAGACTCTGATGATGGAAGGGATTAGGGGCAGGGGGAGAAGGGGACAACAGAGGATGAGATGGCAGGATTGCATCACCGACTCGATGGACATGAGTTTGAGTGAACTCTGGGAGTTAGTGATGGACAGGGAGGCCTGGCGTGCTGCAATTCATGGGGTCGCAAAGAGTCGGCCATGACTGAGTGACTGAACTGAACTAACTAAACTGAAGATATTTAAAAGGAAATGTATAGCCTTAAATAAACACACTGGATAAAATGGAAAAATAATGAACCAACATTAAATTCAAAGCTAGAATAGGAAAACTGAGTAAATACAGAAAATAGTAGCAAGAAAATAACAGAATTGAAATTAATGAACTAGAAAGCAAAGTAACACTAGAGATTATTTTTAATGCTTAACCTTTGAAAAGATTAATAAAATGTATTTCTGGGAAAATTGACTAGAAGGAAAAAGAATAAGAGCAAATAAACATTACAGAAGAAAAAGAACATAATGACACATAAGGGCATAATTTAAAAATATAAAGAAATTCTACAAGCAAAATTTTGAATTCTTAGATGAAAAAATAGGAAAGGCTATTTATTTTTTAGACTAGAACAAGCCCAATATTCAAAGCAGAATTAAGTGTCAATTTGCTTTAAGTGCAAAAATCATGAATAAACTATTATCAAATAAAATTCAGAAATGTTAGGTTAAAAATATATATATATCATGAACAAGTGGATTTTCCAAATAATGCAAGGATGATTCTGCTGGGGTTTAGCACAAGCCAGCCAGAGATGTACCACTCTGGCACGCAGATTATTTCAAGCTGAAAACAAGCAAGATCCAAAAGATTCAGGAATAATCTTTGACTTCCCCCCTAACTGCCTAAAAAAGAAAAAAAAAAAAAAACGAAAAAATCTTAAGCTAGAAGGCCTGTTCGAGGAAGGTGCTATCACCATAGATAACTGTAAAGTATGAACTAGCTGTGGTAGATAGCAAGGAACCTAGCAAGGTCCGTTTTATCAAAGCCCTCTCTGTATCCCATTGTCTCTAGATGACCCAGCAAATGTTCATTTAACAAACGATTCTTTTCATCTTTCTGTAAATTATTTTACTTTCTTTTGAAGTTCCAGACCCATACCTCCTTATTTGTAGTCCCAAATGCCAAATGACTTATATACCTCATCTTGCCTTACTATCTTTGGAATTCTTCAAACTTATATGAATTCTCCATAAGTATGTAATAAATTTGATATTCTACTGTTAATCTGTCTTATGTCATTTTAATTATTTGACCAGCCAAAACAACTAAGAGAAAGTAGGGGTGGGAGAGGATGGATATTCCCCTCCCCCACAATTCTAAATTAGAAAATCCAGTATTCTAAGATTCTTTGCTGAATGGATTACGATGGAAAAAATCCTATGACCCAGTAAATGTATGCTATGTGGCATTCAATAAAATTACTCATTTGTGAGTAGAAAAAAACAAAAAGAAAAAAAAAAGTCTTAATCAAGTAAGAACAGAAACACTTAGAGTAAACATTACATTTAATGGTGAAACTTTAGAAGCATTCCCAATAAAGTCAGGAAGGATTCTTTGAGGCACTAATTAGACCAAGAGAAAAAAAAAAAAAAGTTAAGAAAACTGGCCTTAACGATGAAATAAAGGGGCATTTCCTTTTCTCAATAGCTCTGTGAATGGGCAGCCCACACAATCCACACAGAGACTTTCTATTGATGGCAATGGGATTAGTGTGAGGTTTAAGTACAAAACAAGCAATTAAGATCCACCCTTTGTTTAAAAGATTTCCTATGCAAGACGTTAAAGAGGCGGCAGGAGATCTGTCATCCTGTTGGAGAGACAAGCCCTCATGTTTAAAACCTTATGAACTCTTTGGGTGATCAAACTTGGTACACTAATAAGTCAGGCAGAGTAACATAAGTCCAAAACATAAAAGTTTTCCAATTTTAAAAGCTTTCTTATGGTCATTAAACATTTCAGACAAATACTCATTATAAACTAATTGGTAGCAAATGTTCATTTGAAAACTTAAGCTGGCCTTGAGTTATAGTGGTTTGATTTTGAGACTTAAAAACTAAAATAATGAGAAAAAAATTGTATGAGTATCTTTCTGTGCTTAAAAATTTCAGTCAGCAAAACCTGTTGCTGTTTAGATGCCAAATCTAAATAAAGTGAGCCTTCTCATCCCAGAGTGAGGGAAGCTTTTCTAAATAATTTATATCATGAAGATGGTTTCTTCTGATGTGTCTTCCCCCTTTCCCACTGTCATTCTCAAGATCTGTTGAGACATGTTTGTGAAAGTCTTCTTAAATTCTGAAATCCTGAGGATTAGAAACAGGCATTTTCTGTAGAGATGCCTACCCATTCTTAGGATTCCATTACCTTCTCCTGTTGTTCTATAGAAACAAGATCTCTGGAGCATTATGGTGTGAACTAATCTAAGTATGTCAGTATCTCCACAGATAGTTTATTAGCATATTATTCAGTCCTACTGTAACTTCTTTCTCTCATTTATTTTACAAATATTTCATCAATTCCACCAGAGTCTACTTTAAAGAGTAGTTGCCTTCATTGTGACCACAAAGGGTCATAAATGTTTATGCAGGAAGGTTACAGAACATTAAGAAACTATCAGCTTTGTTGAGCACATAGAGGGTGTCTCACTCCAGTCCTGGCCCTATTGCCTACAGAGAAAATTTTTAGTTTATTAACCAGGTAGCTCTAGCATCCAAAACAAGACCAGTTCACAGCTGTTTGGCCATGACTGTGCCACAGAAAGCTGCTCTCAGAGGAAGCAAATGGCATGGGAGAGGAACCATGTTCTGGGAAGCTCTGTCAATTCAGAAAATAAAACTGGTGGGGAAATGGTGATGAGCATTATGGAATTTTGCTCTGTAGTCAACTCAGCAAGACACTGGCATTCCATTTGTTGAGGGCTACTTGGATCTACTCATCCTATCTATAGAATTTCTATCTTGTTTGCAATTTTTCAGATACAGCATTTAAAAAAAACATTTATTCTCTACTAAAAAAGAAAGGAAGGAAGGAAGAAATAAAGAATCTATCAGCATATGTAAACTATCTGATTTTCTTTGTATAATTATCTTTCCATGGTACAAGTCATTTGAACTTAACTGCTACTGTATAAACAATTATTCTTTTTTATTTTCCTCTCAGATATTTTTCCTTTCCTCTTTGTTAAATTAGATAGTTTGTCATCAACAAATTCTTTCCCCCTTGCTACTATTATTGTTAATATATTTGACTTGTGCTGTGCTGTGCTTAGTCGCTCACTCATGTCCTACTCTTTGCAATCCCATGGAAAGCAGCTTGCCAGACATCCTTGTCCATGGGGATTCTCCAGGCAAGAATAATGGAGGGGGTAGCCTTTCCCTTCTCCAGGGGACTTCCCAATCCAGGAATCAAACCGGGGTCTCCTGAATTGCAGGTGGATTGTTTACCAGCTAAGCTATCAGGGAAGCCCATAAAACATCTTTCTATATTAAGAGTTAGCTATCCATTCTATTCTTCATTCCTTATTTCATGCCAAGTACAAAATCCATAACTTGACCTCTAATTTTTGCCTCTGTACACCAACCACCATTCAAATTTCTCTTCTAAGGAAATTAATTTAAACCATCCTTTCTACAACACAATAGATTCTATTCATGAATATTCAGAAGTCACCATTACTTATCCTTCTTAGAAAATTCTAATACCTCATAGAATCATGAAAGTGTAAAATTCCTCTGAGGTCAACTAGTCCATGTTTTTACCTGTAAGATTAAACTATCCCAGTATAACTAATTTTTATATGGTTTTACAGTAAAACAAAGATATAAACTCATTTTCAGTTCTTAGTTTGTTTTCAGATTTTAAGACACTGGGAAGATGAGGAAGAAAGGAGTACCTACTGTTTTTGATGTTAGGATGCTGAAATTGAACATCGGATAATGAAAACTTAATTCTGACATAACACAAAACCCTTCCAAGTTTCCTTTAAAAATGAGTGCTATGGGTGATGACAATACTTTCCTTCCATAAATAGCATAATCAGAAATAGTTAAAAGGCTAGGTTATTTTATTGAATCAAGCAACCAACTCAACTGATTTATATGATTTATATACACTAATTATTCTGTTTCATTTCATTTTTACATTTTCTATCCATTTTATTCCCATTTTTGCTCTTAATGTCCCTAAAATCATCACACAAGATAAAAATTTCAGAGGCAAATTTGTTGCAAACCTGCTATGAGGACATCATATTGAAGATTGTTTTGCTTTCTCATTAAATCCATCTTATCCTGTCCCCCCCTCCCCGCCCCCGACCCCCCGTCACCACCAAGTATTGAAAGGATAGATAGCTTTGTTTGGTTTTAGCTGATAAGTAGGTTACTTGTGCCTGAAGACCAAAGGCTAAACAAATTTAACAAAAGTTAAAATAACTTATTAACACTGGAATTATATAGCATGACAAGGTGCTTATTTACAGAACCATATACAATCCAAACTGATTGGGAAAGCAGTGAAATTATATATCTCCTGATGCTTATTTTGGATGTTTACACATATTCTTATTGAATGGGATGTCAGGCAGAATTGCCTATGCTATTTAAATAATAATAGTAATTATAATTATTATTGATAACAATAATAATTATCATTATTGATAATAAGGAGGGCATCTGATTTCAAGCAGGTTAAATGTATATGTGTTGCATCTTCACCACACTTCACTGAAACTGCCCATGCTAACCTCACCAATGAATTATCCTCAGTTGCTGCAACTCGGCTACAATTAACATTACTGACAATATTCCTTTCTGTTAACTTCTTTATTCTTCTGCTAACTCTATGTATGGGTTTCTCTTCACAAAACCATTTCTCAAATATTACTGTTTCTTTTATTCTTTTCTCTTATCTCCTCAGTGTCAGTTACCATCTTGATTGTCCTGATATAGGAAAGTCTCTAACCTGAGCTTTTGATTCATATGTCTTATTGTCCGTTTAATATGTCTACCTGGATGTGCCACAGGGACCTTAAAACTAAGCTCATAATCTTTGCTCAAATCTTCTTCTACAACATTCCTTCATCTATTGATAATTCCATTTTGTTCAATTTCTAAATCCTGAAAACTCAGTCATTCCAGCTTCCTTTGATTCTATCAAATCCTAAATAAAATTATTCTCCACATTGTCAATGCTACCTCTTACATATTTATAAAACCTGTTCCCCTCTCTGTAGCTACAGCCTTAGTTCAAGCCAATATTGTTTCTTTCTTAGATTATGACAAGAGCTTCTGCACTGAGCTCCTGGAAACCAATCTTGTTCCCCAAATGCCAGCTGCAATAATGCCACCAGAATAATCTTTTGAAAATGTTTAATACAATACTATCGCTTTGGTTTAAATTGTGTCTCCTCCAAAATCATGTCTTGATGTTCTAACCCCCAGTACTTCAGATTGTGAGTTTATTTGGAAAGATAGTCATTGCAGATGTAATTAACTGAGGTCCTACTGGAGTAGGGTGGGCCACTATGCATTGTTACTAGGGTTCTTATAAAAATGGGGAATTTGGACTCAGACCTATGTCATGGGGAGAACACCATGTTAACATGAAGGCAGAGGTCAGGGTGACACATGTACAGTCAAGGAGCGTGAAAAATATTAGCAAACCATCAGAAACCAGGGGAAAGCATAGAACAGATTCCTCCTCACAGCTTTCAGAAGGAACCAACTCTGCCAACACCTTGATCTCAGATTTCTAGCCCCCAGAACTGTGAGACAATACATTTCCATTGTTTAGTTCCCCACCCATTTTCTGGTACTTTGTTATGGCAGCTCTGACAAACTAATACAACAAGCATATATTATTTCTACATGCTAGATCTTTAAACTGTCCAATGTTACCCATTGTCATGGTGTTGCTGCGGCTGTTGTTCAGTCACTAAGTTGTGTCCGACTCTTTGTGACTTCATGGACCATAGCACGCCAGGCTCCTCCTGCCTCAGGTGTATGATGTCAAACTCAAACAGCGTAATATATAAGACCCAATATGCTTTTGGTTATTTACCCTTTCACTTTTGTTTCTCACTGCTTTCTTATTTACAACATTTTTGTAAACTTACATTCATTTTTCTCACCATGAGATGTTCACATATTTCTGTATTTGGTGGCCTTCTGCCTGAAGCTTTTCCACCATCATTCACTGGGTAAGTTCAACCTATCCATTATGACATGTGCATGACATTCTCTCAAATACTTCAAGGGAGAGTTAGATTTCCATCCTCTGTTCTGTTGGATTTCTTTTCTTACCTCGTCTTTCGTGGTGCTTACCAGGACACTTTTATACTTTCATTGATTCTCCCTGCCCACCCATTCATACCCTACATATTGAATTTAAGAGAAGAGATCTTGACATAGTCGTTGGGCACAGTGAAAACTAAATAAATACTTTGAATAGATAAATGAGTCCAGACATTCTTCAACCCTCTCTCTACACACTAAGTGACCCTTTCTCTTTCTCATCAGTGTGCCTAGATACTCCATGCCTCCATTTTTTAATTATTTTACTTTATAGTTAAAAGGCTAAAATTTTTATTTTATTAGTCAGATGATTTTTTTAAGTTGATAATTATTTATAAGCTAGGTAAAGAACATCTTATAAACATATTTTTAAAGTCCCACTGGCAAAGATTCATAATTTTTAACATTCAGTGAGGAAAATTATTAGGCAAGAAAATAAAGTAAAATGGCTTTATGCTATCAAATGCCTTTCCAATGCAAACTTTTGATTTAGAGCCTAATACCAAACTGTACTTCACAGTAGTGGGCAATACTTGAAGTTATAAATGAAACTCAATAATTACACAGTGTTCTTGGCTAGAAGTGCATTGCTGTAGAAGCAATATCATCGGATGGAAGGACAGAGACAAATTATCCAATTCAGCCTTGTACTTAATATTTCTTCAGCAAATATTTGCTTTAGCAAATAGAAGGATAATAGCTAATAGACACAATTCTGGGTATAGGTAGCAATATTTTTTCCTTAGAAAGAAATTTAATATGATCATAATATAATATAGTAATAGTTATGCATTATTACTCTAGAGAGACAAAATTTTCAATCAGTGGCAGAAAGATGAGTTAAAATTTTGTTGACTATAGTGCTTCATGCTGTGTCCTGCCAAAGAAATCATCTCTCAAGGCTGAGTTTGCCTTTTCTTATTTGATTGATATAATTCCCCTGAACCATATCCTTTAAGAAATAAATTGTTCAAAATAGTATTGTAGCTGGAGTTCAGATTCTTGAATTCTGGTCCAAGCTCTGTCACCAACAAATTACATAAACTATAACAACCATGAAATTCAATGCCAAAGAATGCTCAAACTACTGCACAATTGCACTCATCTCACACGCTAGTAAAGTAATGCTCAAAATTCTCCAAGCCAGGCTCAGCAATACGTGAACCATGAACTTCCAGATGTTCAAGCTGGTTTTAGAAAAGGCAGAGGAACCAGAGATCAAATTGCCAACATCCGCTGGATCATGGAAAAAGCAAGAGAGTTCCAGAAAAACATCTATTTCTGCTTTATTGACTATGCCAAAGCCTTTGACTGTGTGGATCACAATAAGCTGTGGAAAATTCTGAAAGAGATGGGAATACCAGACCACCTGACCTGCCTCTTGAGAAACTTATATGCAGGTGAGGAAGTGACAGTTAGAACTGGGCATGGAACAACAGACTGGTTCCAAATAGGAAAAGGAGTACGTTAAGGCTGTATATTGTCACCCTGCTTATTTAACTTCTATGCAGAGTACATCATGAGAAGCACTGGGCTGGAAGAAGCACAAGCTGGAATCAAGATTGCTGGGAGAAATATCAGTAACCTCAGATATGCAGATGATACCACCCTTATGGCAGAAAGTGAAGAGGAACTAAAACGCCTCTTGATGAAAGTGAAAGAGGAGAATGAAAAAGTTGGCTTAAAGCTCAACATTCAGAAAATGAAGATCATGGCATCTGGTCCCATCACTTCATGGCAAATAGATGAGGAAACAGTGGAAATAGTGGCTGACTTTATTTTTTGGGGCTCCAAAATCACTGCAGATGGTGATTGCAGCCATGAAATTAAAAGAGGCTTACTCCTTGGAAGAAAAGTTATGACCAACGTAGACAGCAAATAAAAAGCAGAGATATTACTTTGCCAACAAAGGTCCATCTCAAGGCTGTGGATTTTCCAGTGGTCATGTATGGATGTGAGAGTTGGACTGTGAAGAAAGCTGAGCACCAAAGAATCGATGCTTTTGAACTGTTGTGTTGGAGAAGACTCTTGAGAGTCTAACCCTTGCAAGGAGATCCAACCAGTCCATTCTAAAGGAGATGAGTCCTGGGTGTTCATTGGAAGGACTGATGCTAAAGCTGAAACTCCAATACTTTGGCCACCTTATGAGAAGAGTTGACTCATTGAAAAAGACCCTGATGGTGGGAGGGATTGGGGACAGGAGGAGGAGGGGACGACCGAGGATGAGATGGCTAGATGGCATCACCGACTCGATGCACATGAGTTTGAGTGAACTCCGGGAGTTGGTGATGGACAGGGAGGCCTGGCATGCTATGAATCATGGGGTGGCAGAGAATCAGACACGACTGAGCGACTGAACTGAACTGATAACAAGTATATTGAACAATCTACACCCTGATGGGTATATTCAATACAATTTTTTTCCAACCTCTGCCTCGATCTTCATTCCACATTGATTAGTGAGATTATTGTTGAGACCTCTTGGCTTCCTAGGTTTTTATGTGACATGAAGATTCTCAGTTTTGTCACTGAGACTCATTTTTCTATTATAAAGCCTAGTTCAGTCCACTTTAAATGTCAATTCCGATCTTGTCTCCAAATAAAAGTCTCTCTCTGCCTTCCAAGTTCAGGCTTCATTCATATTGCTGAGGAGAGAAGTAAGCTATGATCCTTTGCTCTTTTACTCTTTCTAGATCTTGTTGTATTTTTCTGAATCACTCACTTGCTTCTAAATATCCCATTGTCACTGGTATCCTGGGAAAGAAAAAACAATTTTGGAGGAAAAAACCCACAAATTTTATGTATTTGCCTTGACAGGTAGCCACAGACAACTCCAATAGGCAGGCTCTCAAATTCATGCTCTTTTGTGAGATGCCCATATGGTTTCTTTAGAGGCCTACATAGAAAATATTCATACTATTCTCCTACTGATGCTTTTTCTGAGAGACTATATCTGTCATACTTTGCTAGATTGCACAGTGACAACAAACAGTCCCATATCTTAACAGCTTATAATAACAACAGCTTGTACCTAATTTACATCACATGTTCTCTGCTTGCTGGTGTCATCTTTTCTTTAAGCTTCTTTATTCTGGGACACAGGGACTTGGAAAGGAAGAAGCAGCCTTTATCTGGGACCTTCTGTGACCATTACAAAAGAAACACAATATGACCCTTAGGTTTTAATTGAGAGTATTACATGCCACATGCCACTGCTTTTTACATTCCTTTAGCAAAGAGAGTCAATGGAGATGTGTGGAGTCTATAGGGCAAGAAATGTGATCCTCCTATAGGTAAGAAATGATGTATTTTGCACATATAAAATAACCTTCCACCATGACCCCTTACACCCTGATCTCTTTCATCTTTAATTCCAGGAAACACACTCTACAGTCTTCAGCTATTGATTGGGGCAACTTCACTCTGTTACATAACGCTCTTGGGTGATGTATTTTCAAGATGGCTTCAACATGACTACCTTTCACTATATCTCTTTAACATCTGATATCTGTTCACAACATCTACTTGGCCCTGGATTCAAACATTATTTTCATGTCAAATAATAGGAAAGTGTGATGTTTTTCTGCTAATATTTCTTCTTTCCTTATTATTGGTAACTGTTTTAACCTGACTCACACAATTAAAATTATCCAGGAATAAGTCTGTTGATGAAAGTGAAAGAGAGAGTGAAAATTTGGCTTAAATAAATAAATTTATATTAAAAAAAAAAAAACAACTCAACATTCAGAAAACTACGATCATGGCATCTGGTTCCATCACTTCATGGCAAATAGATGGGGAAACAGTGGAAACAGTGAGAGACTTTATTTTCTTGACCTCCAAAATCACTGTAGATGGTGACTGCAGCCATGAAATTAAAAGACACTTTCTCCTTGGAAGAAAAGCTATGACAAACCTAGACAGCATATTAAAAAGCAGAGACATTACTTTGCCGACAAAGTCTGTCTAGTCAAAGCTATGGTTTTACCAGTAGTCATGTATGGCTGTGAGAGTTGGACTACAAAGAAAGCTGAACAGCAAAGAATTAATGCTTTTGAACTGTGATGCTGGAGAAGACTCTTGAGAGTTCCTTGGACTGCAGGAGATCCTAAAGGAAATCAGACCTGAATATTCATTGGAAGGTTGATGCTGATGCTGAAGGTTCAATACTTTGGTGACCTGATGGGGAGAACTGACTCATTGAAAAAGACCCTGGCGCTGGGCAAGACTGAAGGCAGAAGAGAAGGGGACCATGGAAGATGAGATATTTGGATCCATCACCGACTTGATGGACATGAATTTGAGCAAGCTTTGGGAGTTGGCGATGGACAGGGAAGTCTGGCATCCTGCAGTCCATGGGTTCGCAAAGAGTCGGACATGACTGAGCAACTGAACTGATTGAAGCAGAAACTAGAATATACACTCATTCTGCCTTTGAACTCAGGTGTCAGTTTCTCCAAAGGACATTCTTGTCTTGATCTATTTGGTGCACCTAGAAATAGGCCTAAAATTTTCTGATGCTCATCAAACATCCAACTAGGGAATGAAATGCCAGTGTTTCCTTATTTAAAAAACTCTTGGCTTACTATTAGGTACCCTTTTGAATTCTTTGTTGTGTGAGCAGTACAGAAGCCACTTTCCTTTAGTCAGAGAGGAGAGAAGGTGAAATGCTTGCAGACTCCCCACGAACCAAATACTCATGAAATACAAAATCCTATTCTTCATCAAGCGCCAGTCTTCTATTCATATTGCCTGAAAATACCACATTGAGGAGAGCTGAAGGACCCAGTTGGTTATCTCTTTAGTCCTGAAGGTAGTATCTAACATCTTGAAACTCCTTGAAATATAGAAATTGCTAATGTCTATTATCCATAACTTTGGGAATTTAGCTAAAAATTAAACATATACACATCCTTCAATATCATTTTTACATAATTGTGAACTAGTAAATTAATCTCTACAGGACTTAGTTTTCTCAAGTGGGAAAGAGCAGTGTTAACTGTAGAGTACTCTGCTGCTGCTGCTGCTAAGTCACTTCAGTCGTGTCCGACTCTGTGCGACCCCATAGACGGCAGCCCACCAGGCTCCCTGTCCCTGGGATTCTCCAGGCAAGAACACTGGAGTGGGTTGCCATTTCCTTCTCCAATGCAGGAAAGTGAAAAGTGAAAGTGAAGTTGCTCAGACGTGTCTGACTCTTAGCGACCCCATGGACTGCAGCCTACCAGGCTCCTCTGCCCATGGGGTTTTCCAGGCAAGAGTACTGGAGTGGGTTGCCACTGCCTTCTCCAAGAGTACTCTAAGTTGTATCAAAACTAGCAAGAGTAACATTCACATATATATACTACCATGTGTTAAATAGATAACTGTATAGGACAGGAAACTCAGCCTGGTGCTATGTGATGACCTAAGTGGGAGGAATGGTGGGCGGTCAAAAGGAGGCTTAAGAGGGAGTATATATATGTATACGTATAACTGATCCACAGCGTTGTACAGCAGAAACTAACACAGTATTGGAAAGCAATTATACTCCAATTAGAAAAACAATAAGAAAAGTAGGAAAAAAAAAAAAAAAGAAAAGTAGGAACACACTTTGAATAGGAAATAAGATTTTGATCCTGGACTTTTTGCATGCTAGTAACTAAGGGTAGAATTCTTCTGCAAAGCAATAAACACATTTTTTGAACTATTGCACGTTTTAGAATGACACTTTCTAATTAAATGAAATATACCTCCCATTGTACCAACCAACATGCTAGTC
The DNA here is from genome assembly GCF_014754425.2 of Oryx dammah. NCBI lineage: Eukaryota > Metazoa > Chordata > Mammalia > Artiodactyla > Bovidae > Oryx > Oryx dammah. The sequence goes on along the minus strand of NW_024070204.1, from coordinate 40,953,914 downwards.
CCTGTTAGGTCAATTTTAAAGCACATCTAATTTTATGAAACCATAATGCTTATACTTCAGAATTTTCCATCCTCAACTCTTCCTTTCACATCATAAGACATCTACTTCATTTAAAAATAGGAAAAGTTTTTAAATTGTCACGAAAGCTTCAGAGAACTCTAAATTCAGTCTAATTCTTTGAAACCACAATTAATGAAAAAAAAATTTCTTTTGCCAGCTTCACTTTGTGTTACATTCTTAATTTTATTTGATGGTAGGTATTTTGCAATTTCCATTTCTTTCTGTATATAAAAAAGATCTATGTGATGAGGATTAGGACATAAAGCTTTCTGAATTAAATATATCCTGCAGAAATTGGTTTGTGTGTCATGCTTACCCATTATGAACAACACAAGTACATCTGATCTGATGTACACACCCTGGGCCTCTATCATCAGGTTGTGTGTATAGCATATTAACATAAAGGAATAAATAATTTCATGTTACATAGGCCATATAAAGAAAGAAGAATCAACTTTCCACTAGAAATGCATATAAACCTTTCAGTTTATTTAATGTATTGGAAAATTTACTTCAGATTTTATGTGGAATTATTTTTCTCTTCTGAAACAAAATATTACAGTAAAACTAGTCTCTTGGTAATTACACATTTGTTAATTTTCACATGCGCCCACGACACCTTCTGTACCATGCAAAATTCTCTTCAAAGTATCAGTCTTCAAATGGGAATATGTAATTTCCAACCACATAATGGCTTTAAGTAGTTCATAAACAGTCACCATACACTATAATGTAACACTCAAGGGACTTCCCTGGAAGTTCAGTGGTTAAGACTGCACGCTTATACTGCAGGGGGTGTAGGTTCGATCTCTGGTCAGGGAACTAAGATCCTACATGCCACAGCACATGGACAAAAAATAAAATGCAACACATGCTTGGAAAGAACTTTAGAAGTGAACTAGGAGTTCATGCAACAGGTACCAACAAATTAGAAGTAAAACAGGAGGAAAAATAGTATTTGCTTAAAAAAAAGGAAAAGTCAATTAACTGCCTCTATTTGTTGCCTACATTTAACATTGATAGTTTATCATCCTAGTGGTAGGTGTTGATCGTATTCACACAGGAATTTCAGAAGGTGCTGCTGCTGCTGCTGCTAAGACGCTTCAGTCGTGTCCGACTCTGTGCGTCCCCATAATCAGCAGCCCATTAGGCTCCACCGTCCCCGGGATTCTCCAGGCAAGAACACTGGAGTGGGTAGTGGGTTGCCATTTCCCTCTCCAATGCATGAAAGTGAAAAGTGAAAGTGAAGTTGCTCAGTCGTGTCCGACTCTTAGCGACCCCGTGGACTGCAGCTTACCAGGCTCCTCCGTCCATGGGGTTTTCCAGGCAAGAGTACTGGAGTGGGGTGCCATTGCCTTCTCAGAAGGTACTGCTGCTGCTAAGTCACTTCAGTCGTGTCCGACTCTGTGCGACCCCAGAGACAGCAGCCCACCAGGTTCCCCCGTCCCTGGGATTCTCCAGGCAAGAACACTGGAGTGGGTTGCCATTTCCTTCTCCAATTCTCAGAAGGCACTAGGACCACCTAAAAAGACCTCCATATCTTATTTATTTGCTCATATAGCTTTCTTAGGGGTCAAGGAGAGAGGTAATTCATATAGGGACTCTACTAGTCTTTCTGGGCTTCCCTGGTGACTCACATAAAGAATCTGCCTGCAATGTGGGAGACCTAGGTTTGATCCCTGGGTTGGGAAGATCTCCTGGAGAAGGGAACAGCTACTCACTCCAGTATGCCCCAGAGAATTCCATGGACTGTATTGTCTATGGGGTTGCAAAGAGTCAGACATGATTGAGCGATTTCACAGTCTTCTTTCTGGAAGAAATTTAAAAAATATGTTGGTAGCTGTAAAGTAATTAAATTAGTGAAATTAAAAGACTAAAATTAACAAATTTTTATCCTTTGCTAAACTGAAAAAAAATTACTCTAAGCAAGAAATGGAAAGGGAAGAGGTTTTGAGAAGGCAGAGGGGACTTAAACTAGATCAAGTACAGCAAAAGAATTTTACACAAAGGAAGAGAAGGAGAAGGAAATTGGATCCATTGGAGGGATCCTTTGGGAAGAGATGTATAATTTCTAGAAAGAAAACTACATGCCCTATTTCTTTGAAAAGAAAAAAGGGTCTTCTAGAGTAGAAGAACTTAGTCACTGGATCTACAAAGAAGAAACAAGAGAATGGAGACAAGCCATTTGTATAACTTAGATAAATAGTCAATAATTGTTATTGTTTCCTGGAATGAATACCCAATCATTCAGGCAGAGTCCACTAGAATGTACCAATTTACTAGCCTATCACTGTACCTGGAACAAAGATCACTCAGAAAATGTAGTTTGAAGATAAATAAATAGATGAATAAATTCTCTGGCTCTTCATCACTTGCTTTTAATGTTGAATAGGGATGAATGAAATAAACAGAAGAAATTCAGGAAACAGTTCTAGGAATTAGAGCTCTAAGCAGGGAACTAAAGGATTTGTTGATAACAAGGTTGCATCTATGCTCGCATTTTAGAAGAGTTGGGAATTTTGTAGATAAAAGGAAGACTGGAAAAATAATGGTTAGCTAAATAAACAGAGGTACAGATGGGGTCTGGTTGCTGCACCAAGGATTAATCTGCCAGAGTGATGAACACCTGGTTATGGAATATATTGCACAAAATCATCTGGAAGCCTGCCAGGTTTATACTAACCTTAAAATCAAAGTCTAGGGGTATAGAGAACATTGTCAGATAAAACCATAAAACTGGAACAAATGAAGGACATCAGTCATGGCAATAAAATGAGCTAGGCCACTGGTAAAGACAAAAGAATTCACAGTTTAAATGATTAAAAAGAAGGTTAAGAATTTTAATGGGTATTCAAAGCCCAGACCATCCACAATATTAGGAGTATAATTCAACATAGTAAACCACCAAGATTTATCGCTTGAAAACATGATCATGACAAAGTTGTACTTTGTTCTAGTAAAGCCTTGGAAGATGTAGATGAACTCCACATGTCACAAAGATGTAAACTTGTGTGGAACTCTTAACTCCTCCCTTTGAAAACATAAAAGAAAACATCTCAGTGAAGGTAAAAGAACAGAAAGAACAAGGTAAAATGTGACAGTGTTCTACACTGAAAGAGCCTTTATTGAAAGAAGATTTTGTTCCTGCTCTCAGAACCAGATTAAGCTTGAACCCTGAAATTGTGCCCAGGGATGGCCGTGAGGTAGCAGTCCAGGGCTAGCCATATCAGGAACAGTGTTTACCTAAGTTAAGGCCTTGTAACTGGAGGAAAAAACTGGATCTTAGTTGAAAGGAAAACAGTATTGAATGGCAGATTTAAAGATCAAGACAAGGCAGAAAAGAGGAGCAGACAGAAGCCGGAAGGATTAAGCGTAAGCTAGTATGTTATGGAAAAGTTCATGACAAGCAATTCACAATTGAAGCAAAAGACATAGAGCAAAAGAATGTTTGTATTACCCTCATGAGTACTTTTTGTGCGGGAGAGGTGGATGTGTACAGGAATATTAACAGGTGGTAGGGGCCACAGCTTAAAAGACTCAGAGCATGAACCTGAAAAAGAAAACAGATATAATGGTATGGGGGATATTTAGCTTCACTGCGACCTGTTTAACTGTCTTTCTTTCATCAGAGAAGGCAGTTTTGACATCATCACGTAAAGCATAAAACATCATCATGTAAAGACTGAAATCAAATAGGCTTGATATGGAATCTGACTCTGCAGAGCTCTGTGATGTTGGCTAAGAAATTTTTCTCTATGTGGGCCTCAAATTTCTCGTCTGAAAAATGGAAATTATGATAATGATAAACATATCACTGTGATAACAAGAAGATTAAATAAATCTTTAAACTTAAAGATGTACACCATGTATATAGTAATCCTTCTCTGAATATTAGTCCTTGCTTATGATTACTATTCAGCTAAAATAAAGATGTGTATATAGTAACCCCTCTGTCAATATTAGTTCATGCTGATGATCACTATTCTGCTAAAAGGAAACTCTGAAAAAAATTTTTATTTGCCTTGAAGTAAACTTTTTTCCTACTAGATTTCCAACAACCTGATTCTTAGAAAGAATGTGGTTAGAGGGGTAAAAATAAGACCTTTGGGAAATTTTTCTTGCCCTGTCATCTGAAAGCATTGTTGCTCTAATTCTGCATCAGAAGGAAACTGAAGGTCCCTTTAACATGTCCATTCTGACTCAGTTGGCCTAGCATGAGGGCCTGAGATTCTGCATTTCTAACCAGCCCTTTACCTCACCCTGTGATGCTAATGATGCTGGTCTGTGTGCCACACTTTGAGTAGAAAGGCCCTGCATGCATGTTAAGTAGCTTCAGTCATATCTGACTCTTTGCGACCCCATGGACTATAGGCCACCAGGCTTCTCTGTCCATGGGATTCTCCAGGCAAGAATACTGGAGTGTGTTGCCATGCCCTCTTCCAGGGGATCTTCCCAACCCAGGGATATAACCGTCATCTCTTATGTCTCCTGCATTAGCAGGTGGATTCTTGACTACTAGTGCCACCTAAGAAAGGCCCTAGAGTGACTGCAAATGAGGAAAGGAAATATCGTAGGATGTCAGACATGTAACATGGATTTCAAGAAGGCCTATATCAGAGGCAGAAGAAATAGTGGTAAGATATCCTGGATCAAGGCCCAAACAGAAGATGGCTCAAAGCCAAAATCAATGATGTAAATTTCAGTTAAAAAAAAAAAAAATTCTGTCTCTCTAGTCTCAAACAATCCTGAAGGAGATTTCCAGATAGCCATAAGCCTCAATATATACAAAAAAATCAAAGAAAGAAAAAAATCTAAGGAATAAGAAAAGTATAGGCCTTAAAAAATAATATTGGTAGGTTGATGAATTCTAGAATTTATTGAGGTTTCTAAAGCCACTTAAAATTATTGTTGTTTTCAACATAGTGTTTTAATGCAGTAATAAATACAGTCATGGATTGACCAAATCTAACATTATTTGAGCCTTTCTTGTCTATATTATATAGTGCAACATCCTCGGAATGTAGCTGCTAGACAGCAACAGTTATCAGGTACCCTTCTTCTTTTTCTTTTAAGAAGAGAAAAATTGGAGTGAAAATTCCAGTTCCTTTCATAGAAAGGCAGCTTGTATTAGACTTAACCATTCATCTGTGCTGTGTGCTTAGTTGCTTCAGCCCTTACCGACTCTTTGTGACACCATGGACAGTAGCCCATCAGGCTCCTCTGTCCATGGGATTCTCCAGGCAAGAATACTGGACTGGATGGCCAAGCCCTCCTCCAGGAGATCTTCCCCACCCAGGAATCAAATCCACATCTCTTGTATCTTCTGCATTGGTAGATGGGTTCTTTATCACTAGCACCACCTGAGAAGCCCACCACTCATCCAGAAGCAGTAATAAAAAATGTAAACAATATAAACGCAATTATTTTAAGGGGCTGGAAAACAAACAAAGGCAGAATCATGGCAAGAAAAGAAGCTGACTGGGTGTAAAATGTTGAGTAATATCTTCCTAAAATTCATATCCCCCCAGAATATGACCTTCTTTGAAAATATTGTATCACCTCACGTATCACCATAAAGGTCTTCACGTTGTTCTTTTATAGTCATACACATTTCTCTCTATTCAACCCCCTTCCTTAATCCTGGCAAACCCTAGATTTTTAATAATATCTAAGCATGCTGTGGGTAAAGAACCCTCCTGCCAATGCAGGAGACATAAGAGATCCAGGTTCAGTCCCTGGGTTGGGAAGATCCCCTGGAGGAGGGCATGGAAACCCACTCCAGTATTCTTGCCTGGAGAATCTGGACAGAGGAGCCTGGTGGGCTACAGTTCATGGGGTCACAAAGAGTCAGACACAACCGAAGTGACTGAGCATGCCCACAAACACACTGCAACACACCCCCAATCTAAATAACCAGTGGAATGAAGTTTTTGAAGACATCCATTGTAAGAGGGTCTCCCACACTGTAGGCAGACACTTTACCATCTGAGCCACCAGGAAGATCTAGTACATTGTAAGAGGAAAAGAGTAGCCTAATCATACTATGTGTGTGTCCACAACTTGTATTTCAGACATAGTAGATTATTTTTATAAAATTAATTTAAAATATATTTTTATAGTAAGAACACAATGAAATAGATTCTCTATAAAAAGATTAACTCATCAACAGATTATAGAAGCAATACAAAACCCCTCAGTTTTCAACTTGCTTCTAACCTTAATCCACACTCTAGAAAGTTGTTGTTTGGTTGCTAAGTTATGTCTGACTGTTTTGAAACTCCATGGACTATAGCCCACCAGGCTCCTCTGTCCATGAGATTTCCCAAGCAAAAATACTGGAGTGGTTGCCATTTCCTTCTACAGGAGATATTCCTGACCCAGAGATCAAACCCACATCTTCTGCATTGGCAGGTGAAATCTTTACCACTGAGCCACAAGAGAAGTCTGCATTCTAGAAAGTAGACAATTAAAACTGGTACAACAGACAAGAAGCTAGTTAACTGTGGGACTACCACATTATAGAACACAATGTAACCAAATGAGTTCAAGTGTTTCTGATTGAACAGATTGCATTTTATTTTAATTAGAGATTTCTGAACAGAATCTTTGCAAAAACCATGAGGAATGTAAAAGCTCTAGACCTTAATGATCAAAACTCGTGCTACTTGTTTTAATAGTGGTTTCCATGAAGCATTGTCTAATAGACATAATCTTAACCCTTGGCTTGATTTAAGACATTTTTAAAAAGATAATAAAGACAAAGTATTTTTCCTTTTTTTTTTTTTTTTGCTTAAAGGACTTCTATTCATACTTAAAGAACTTACTCAATTGTGACTTCTTTAATTTCCCATTCTCTTAGATAGAATTAGTTATACTCTCTGTATTCTTTTTGATCTTAGAATAAACTTCTTACTTTACTTAACAACTTAGCTGTACTTCAGTTTAGTTCAGTCACTCAGTTGTATCCGACTCTTTGTGACCCCATGAACTGCAGCACGCCAGGCCTCCCTGTCCATCACCAACTCCTGAAGTCCACACAAACCCATGTCCATTGAGTCAGTGAAGCCATCCAACCATCTCATCCTCTCTCGTCCCCATCTTTTTCTGCCCTCAATCTTTCCCAGCATCACAGTCTTTTTAAATGAGTCAGCTCTCCACATTAGGTGGCCAAAGTATTGAAGTTTCAGCTTCAGCATCAGCCCCTCCAAAGAACACCCAGGACTGATCTCCTTTAGGATGGACTGGTTGGATCTCCTTGCAGTCCAAGGGACTCTCAAGAGTCTTTTCCAACACCACAGTTCAAAAGCATCAATTCTTCAGCACTCAGCTTTCTTTATAGTCCAACTCTCACATCCATACATGATTTAACGACATTATATTTTGGTTTCTTATTTGCATACGTCCAACTTGACAAAGAATGAGTTATTTTTATCCTTAAAATCCTTATGCTCTGCACAGTGCATGATATACAGTAGATGTTTAATAGTTTCAACATTGGAGTATGCAGACATAAGACATACATATTTAATTCAATCTTAAATTGTCATAGAAATATAGTGTCTAGAATGAGAAAGATGTAAGTCCCAGTCAACTGAATATTGTGCAAACTATGTCTCAAGTATAAGTTTTGGAAAATGCAGCTTATCTCAGTTAAGAGTATGATCTCTGCAGTCCAGGTTATCTGGATTCATGATATTACCTGCATTGTTATATATCTGGGCAAGTTGTCTAACCTCTCTTGCTCTCAAGTTCCATGTGGATAACAATAGTATCCCTGCATAATGTGCTAGAATTATTAAATGAAGGCTACAGTCCATGGGATCACAAAGAGTTAAACACAACTGAGCATCTAAGCACATATATATAACACCTAAAACAGTGGCTAGCACATAAGCACTAGGTGTTAACTATTGTTTATTATTATTATTATTCACCCTAGATGCTGCAGTTTAAGAGCACAATTGATATGTAGTCAAGTCCAGAGACAAATGACCAAGAAAACAAAAGATTCTAAATCATTTCTTAGGGAAAGTTAAAATATCTCAAGCTGTTAGGCTAGAACTGATATTTGAGAAGGGTAAAGAGTACATAAGACAGTATAGTTGTCTTCAATAATAAGAAAATAAGGCACCTTTAATCTAGGACAAAATTAAGCCAAAATAGCCAAAATTGGAAACGACATAGAGAAATATTTAAGTTCAAATTTAAATGAAAATGAAAATCCTTTTCTCATACAGAGAAAGTAGAATGGAGTGATATCTTTGTAGATATTTAAGTAAGAGTTAGAGAAAGTGCTTATTCAAAGATTGAATCACTGAATGGCAGGGAGGGCCAGGTTAGCTGTTTCAAATGGTGCTTAAATTCTATCCTTTTCATTGTATAGCCAAGGAACTGAAGTTCAGAAAAATGAAGAAATTTGACCCTAGAGAGACACAGAATTAATTAACCTCAGAATCTGAACTAGAACCCACTTTGCCAAATCCTCCTCTGGAGCCCTTTTTTAAGGAAGTTCTCTTGCTTACAAAAAGAAAGAGTTTCCCAGAACAGCAGGAGTGTGCTCCCAAGTAAGAGTACAAAGTAGAATACTTGAGAAAGAATGAGTAGAGCAAATCATGTGGAGTAAAGTCACCTAATCTTGAATATATGATGTCTCAGGCTTCTCTGGTGACTTTTTGTATGCTATTCCCAAACATGAGTTTATTTGCATATATACCTGCATAGAGACTTCTATAATAAAACTTAAAGTTTAATGAGTATAGACCATATAAACATGAGAATATACTTGCCAATTTTGCTCCATGTGTCCCAATTTTCATCTGAAATAAAATAAAAGTATGCTAGGCTTCAGTTCAGAGGTCATATAAATCAATAGACTTCTCTCTCCATGTTTGTCTCATATCATAAATATATGATATTTAAGCTTTTCAGGAAAATAATTTGTAAAAACATGAGTTTGCTATACAAAAACTCTTACTAGAAGAGATGATTGGGCCTTATGATTCATAGCCAGTAACTGTGGTCTCAGATCTCCTCTATTCAGATTCTGAGTTTAGGAAAATCGCTTAACTTCTAAAATCTCAGCTTTCACTTCTGTAAAATGGAGATAACGGTAATTCCTACATCATAAAAATGTGAGGATTAATTAAAATGATTCATTCTGGAGTATTGTTTAATTTTAGTTTTGTTTTATTCAGTTTTTTTTTCATGTTTAATTTTCACATAGGAGTTACTTGAAAGAGCAGAACAAGCAACTAGAAAATATGTACTTAAGCTAGAACAAACACATGGTTAATAACAATAACAATTTCCCAACTTCTCAAAAATGTTCAGTATTATGAATCCTCTCTTTTGTCTTTCCTTTCATAAGAATATATGCCTATGAGAGCAAAATCTCTGTTTCTCCACTGATATATTCCCATATGCCTAGAGTACTTGATATACTGGGTTGACCAAAAAGTTTGGTCAGGTTTTTCCAAAAGCTGGTATGGAAAAGCCCAAATGAACTCTGTGGCCAACCTAATGTAATTGGTATGTAATAAATATTAGTTGAATGCATGAATAAAAAAGGTAATAAATTGACAAGTGATAATAGAAAGGTAGCTTATGAGAGCCAATTTAAGTTTTCTAGACTTAGCAAATTAACAAATGTCTTATGATAACAAAAATAAATCATAATTTATCTGGAATTCAAATGTAACTGACCAGCCTGTGTTTTATCTGGCAACTCTACATTAGAAAAGAAAAAAACTAATTGCAAAAATATGTCAAATCATCAATATTTACCTATAACAAAGGAAGAAATAAACTTTTTTCCAAGACTTTGTTACTAGATATAAAGAAAATATTATACAATTTATGTGTTAAAAAAATAAAACTTTAATCAAAAGAGATAAAGGCAAAGCCTCTTTAGAAACACAGGTTGGTTCTTTAAAATCACGCTAGACTCAAAGATATGAGACCTATCCTACCATGTGTATATGTGGGTGTGTTTTGGGATAAACCCTAAAACAGCTTTTAAGTGTTTTCTATACTTTGTCCTTCTCTACTTGGAGGTCATTAGGGTTGAGTTGTTGCTATTGGTTGCAAGCATGGCCTTACACTTCAGTTTCATATGGAGTCTTAACAAAATTATTACATTAAAAATAGAATAAATATCAATTCACAGTGTCAAAATATCAACTGGAGTTCTTTAATCCACTGGCAATGAAAACCATACACCTGAATATTTCTAAATATTAAGGAAACCCCTGATTTCCTAGGCTGGTGAAATTGCAAATCTTCCTAATAATATAAATACTGGGAGTATTAGGAACTGTATCTGAAATGTCTTTCTTTTGTGTGACTGGATTCTAGTATAAATAGCTACTCAATTATTCACTGAATGAATCAAATTTTAGGACAAAATGAAATGTAAATAGGAGAGTCACCATCTTTTCTATCTTTTTTTGTTGAATTCTCATCAGAAAGTTTTTCTGTTTTTTCAAACATTCTTAATATTCATTGAACAAATAAAATATTGAAATAATATCTCAGTGTCTTTCATGACAGATGAATGGATAAAGAAATGGTGGTACATATATACAATGGAATATTACTCTGCCATAAAAAGGAACACATTTGACTCAGTTCTAGTGAAGTAGATGAACCTAGAGCCTGTTATACAGCATGAAGTAAGTGAGAAAAACACATTTTACCTATTAATGCAGATATATGAAATCTATAAAAATGGTACTGATGAACTTATTTGCAGGGCAGGAATAGAAACATAGGCAGAGAGCAGACTTTGGACACAGGGCATGGAGACAGTGGAATGAATTGAAAGAGTACCATTGAAATATATATACACTACCATGTGTAAAATGTTACTGGATAGCAAGTGGGAAGCTGCTGCATGGCCAACAGGGAACCCAACCTGGTGCTCTGTGACAACCTAGAGGACTGGGATGGGGTGGGGCATGGAGCAGAGGTTCAGGACAGAAGACATGTATGTGTACTTGTAGATGACTCATGTGGCTGTATGGCAGAAACTAATACCATATTGTAAAGCAATTATCCTCCTATTAAAAATAATGTAAACAAAACAAGAATAATAGTATACCTGTGCCATAGCACTGTTATGAAGACTGAATGAATTATTATAAATAAAGAGCTTGGACCAGTGCCTAACACATAGTAAATGCACTCCATCACCATCATCATCACCGTCATCATTAGCAGCAGCATTATTAATAACTGGGTCATTTTCTAGTAAGGATTTCAGACGCTGAAGTTTTTGTCCTTCTAGTTACTCCTCTTGTTAGAAGCCTGGTCTTTTCCTTGATAGGCTACTCTGGTTTTAAAGAAAAATCATTCCTTCCGGAAAGCACAGCTTAAGAAGTTTCCTTGAAAAAGCATTGGAAGAATCAATATATTGTGAAAATGAGTATACTACCCAAAGCAATCTACAGATTCAATGCAATCCCTATCAAGCTACCAGTGGTATTTTTCACAGATCTAGAACAAATAATTTCACAATTTGTATGGAAATACAAAAAACCTCGAATAGCCAAAGCGATCTTGAGAAAGAAGAATGGAACTGGAGGAATCAAACTGCCTGACTTCAGGCTCTACTACAAAGCCACAGTCATCAAGACAGTATGGTACTGGCACAAAGACAGAAATATAGACCAATGGAACAAAATAGAAAGCCCAGAGGTAAATCCACACACATATGGACACCTTATCTTTGACAAAGGAGGCAAGAATATACAATGGATTAAAGACAATCTCTTTAACAAGTCGTGCTGGGAAAACTGGTCAACCACCTGTAAAAGAATGAAACTAGATCACTTTCTAACACCATACACAAAAATAAACTCAAAATGGATTAAAGATCTAAATGTAAGACCAGAAACTATAAAACTCCTAGAGGAGAACATAAGCAAAACACTCTCCGACATAAATTACAGCAGGATCCTTTATGATCCACCTCCCAGAATACTGGAAATAAAAGCAAGAATAAACAAATGGGATCTAATTAAAAGCTTCTGCACAACAAAGGAAACTATAAGGAAGGTGAAAAGACAGACTTCGGAATGGGAGAAAATAATAGCAAATGAAGCAACTGACAAACAACTAATCTCAAAAATATACAAGCAACTCCTGCAGCTCCATTCCAGAAAAATAAATGACCCAATCAAAAAATGGGCCAAAGAACTAAATAGACATTTCTCCAAAGAAGAGATATGGATGGCTAGCAAACACATGAAAAGATGCTCAACATCACTCATTATCAGAGAAATGCAAATCAAGACCACAGTGAGGTACCATTTCACACCAGTCAGAATGGCTGTGATCCAAAAGTCTATAAGCAATACATGCTGGAGAGGGTGTGGAGAAAAGGGAACCCTCTTACACTGTTGGTGGGAATGCAAACTAGTACAGCCACTATGGAGAACAGTGTGGAGATTCCTTAAAAAAAACTGCAAATAGAACTGCCTTATGACCCAGCAATCCCACTGCTGGGCATACACACCAAGGAAACCAAAATTGAAAGAGACACATGTACCCCAATGTTCATCACAGCACTGTTTATAATAGCCAGGACATGGAAACAACCTAGATGTCCATCAGCAGATGAATGGATAAGAAAGCTGGGGTACATATACACAATGGAGTATTAGCCATTAAAAAGAATACATTTGAATCAGTTCTAATGAGGTGGATGAACCTAGAGCCGATTATACAGAGTGAAGTAAGCCAGAAAGAAAAACACTAATACAGTATACTAACACATATATATGGAATTTAGAAAGAAGGTAATGATAACCCTGTATGTGAGACAGCAAAAGAGACACAGATAGAACAGACTTTTGAACTCTGTGGGAGAGGGAGAGGGTGGGATGATTTGGGAGAATGGCATTGAAACATGTATACTATCATGTAAGAAACAAATAGCCAGTCTATGTTTGATACAGGATACAGGATGCTTGGGGCTGATGCACTGGGATGACCCAGAGAGATGGTATGGGGAGGGAGGTGGGAGGGGGGTTCAGGATTGGGAGCTCATGTACACTCATGGCAGATTCATGTCAATGTATGGCAAAACCAATACAGTGTTGTAAAGTTAAATAAATAAATAAATAATAGAGAGAAAAAAAAAAAAAAAGAAAAGAAAAGCAATGTCTTCTCTCTGTTTGATTGTTTTTTCCCCCACCCAAACTGCTCCTTCAGAATCCTCTTCAGTATGTTGATTGTAATAGTTTAACTTTCCTTAACTGTGCTGCCTGATCCCTCCAATTTTTTCCTTTTATTTTAATAGACTATTGTGATGTCATAGTCTCAGCTGTTTTTAATCAGACTACATCAGTTGAAAATGGAGAATGGTCCTACAAATTGTCTTTTACAGTCCAGATCTATTTAACATAGGATAGCATGTTGCATACTGCATTGGCTATTTAACAGTTGTAATAGAACTACCTATCATCTACCACTTGAACAGACCCAGATTAAATGTTTAGTATATGTTATGACTCAAAATATCTACTGTACTAAGCTAATGTTTTTTCTATAAATACAATATTTCACAAGTTGTCTTAGAACAGAATTATATTAATAAACAAAATTAAATTAAAACTCTGCTTAGCAACATTCATTTGTGGTTGTCTTATAAAGTTGTTGAAATCTCTTTCCCAACATATTGCCAAAATCACCTTCCTGAATGATCTTGCATAATGGTTAAAGATGTAAGAGCTGGACCATAAAGAAGGCTAAGTGCTGAAGAATTGATGCTTTTGAATTGTGGTGTTGGAGAAGACTCCTGAGAGTCCCTTGGACTGCAAGGAGATCAAACCAGTCAATCCTAAAGGAAATCAATCCTGAATATTCATTAGAACAACTGATGCTGAAGCTGAAGCTCCAATACTTTGGCCAACTGATGTGAAGAGCTGACTCTTTAGAAAAGACCCTGATGCTGGGGAAGAATGAAGGCAGGAGGAGACGGGGACAACAGAGGACAAGATGGTTGGACGGCATCACTGACTCAATCAATGGACATGAATTTGAGCAAGCTCTGGGAGCTGGTGAATAACAGGGAAACCTGGTTTGCTGCAGTCCATGGGGTTGCAAAAAATTGGATACAACTGAGCGACTGAACAATAACAATATTTAAAGATATCAGACTATTTTATTGGGCTTTTTTGCCGTATAAAAACACACATTTCACATCTCTAATGAGATTATGTTTCAAATCTGCCAGAAACCAAAGTTCAATTCCCTCCTCCTTGCTGCCTCCTGAGATCTAGAGATGGTGAATAAACTTCAACTGGCCAACTTCGCTTACTTCACTTACCCTTTAATTTGTTTCACATAGTATTATCTCTTGAATATGTAAACATATGTAATTAACTTTCAAAAATATTTTTTCAGTGCTAATTAAATTTTCATTTTTTATGTAAAAAGATCTCTTCCCTTTTTAAAATTCTCCATACTGTAGATAATCTGATTCAGCGGTCCTCAAACTTGTCTGTGTAGGATTTTAACAATACAGCTCTATCAGACTCCCAGAAAATTAAGTGTTGATTACAGGCATTAAGTTTTTTTATATAAGCTTTATAAAACATTCTGATGATCAGCCATGAGATTCTTCCCATTTCATCCTAATTTAGAAATAATTAAACAAATGACTGATATTATTATTATTACAGGTGGAAACATAGAAATAATTATAAGATAATGAAAAATAGAGCCAAAATCTAGAAATGAGAAAGAGGCATACATCAGCCTTACTCCTTTACATCATAGCATATCACTTTATAATTGGAAACACCTTATTCTTAGAAAGTCTTGGTCTCTGGTAAAGAATGGAGACACTGCAAAATTGTCATATCGTTTAAATATCCTCTATACAAATGATGTCAGAGTTCTTTACTGTTCAAATGCTCCCCCCCCTTTTTTTTTGGCTTAAGTACTCTGCTTGATGAAAAAGAACAACCAATGTATAGTCACATTATGCAAATAAAGTTTTTGAGTTAATGATTAATAATAATTTGCAATGTGATGAAAATATGTATTCATTTGAATTTTAATAATCAGTTTTTATTTATATACTTTTAAAATAATCTGCAACTTAAAGGAAAATAAGATATATAACTGTACTTTAGAATCTTTTTCTTAATCCTAAACATATTGCATACATTTTAAATAATGCTAGACAGAAGATACCATATCATGATGCTCCAATTATTCATTTGAATCTTAATAAAAATTCAGAAAATTTGTTAATCAATATGCATTTTGATTAAGCAGATAAATCCCCAATTCATTTTAGAGCCAAGCTCAGAAGAATCTTAGTAAGGGGGAAATAGCCTTTCTTGGAAAGCTTGAACTTCTAAGTTTAAATGACTGTGTCTTGGTCTCTGAGTCATGTAATGTGCATTAAAATCTATATACCATAATGAGACTTTAAAATAGTCTGTTGATTCCTAATGTCTATTAACTCAATTATCCAGGGGCCTATTTTCAAGTTTATGAATTATTTATTTCCTTTGTTTTGAAAATATTTTTATAGCTATCAGGGCCAAGAAATATTAAAACTCCAGAACTTGATGATAATGCTCGTGAGACATTTAAGCATGGAAGGGAGGCACTGATTACCAAAGCAAATAACTTTTAACTGAAAGAAGAGCCTAAGAAAAATGCTTCAGAATTTCATTCTACACGGACAATTGAGCAACCACATAAAATGAACTGTCCAAGAATCCCCCACATGATTTTAGTTTGAAATGAAATACAATAGATAGGATTTTGCCAACATTAAGTCTAGGAAAAGGACTGATATCAAGAACCATAGCCTCAATTTTTACTTGGTATCATTAGAAAATCAAACCATAGTTCTGGTGATTGATTGGGCTTGCCTACACTGAGCCTACCAAATTCCAGGATGATTTAAGTTTTTCCAAACAAAGAACATTGTATTTGGCCATTGCCCATGAAATAAAATATAGGATAACAGGATTTAACCCATTAAACAATAGATAATTTTGAACTTGGTATCAAAAATAGATTTTTAAAATTTGAGAAACTCTTCTCATATTGTCACAAACAACATTATAATATAATTTGTTGCTTTATAGACATAAAGTAGTGCTACAGGTAAATGTTGTTAATGACAGTACCAATCTGATTTAGGGAAATGCTATATAATCAAAACCTCTGTGAACATTGTTCAGCTAAAAGCTATTATTAATTCAGCTTCTAATTTTGTAAGGTATTCTGATAGATTCTATTGGCAAAATGGCTACAAATAGTCAAATAACAAAGCTGTTTACGATTTGTAACTGTGGCAGATTTTACACCATTTTTTGTTAAGCCATTTTATCAACATCACCTCTGACTCTTTTTAAACATGAAAAGAGAGGTTTATAGCCACACATTGCAGCAAAAATGTATTTTCTATTAGACAATAGAATTGACATACTCTTTATTACAACTCCATCAGATGTAACACATAACATACAATAAGTAAATCAAATAGTATACAAACCTGTTTTAGAACATTCACTGCCTTCTCCTGCATCATTATCAGAAAACCAAGATCTTTAGGGTATTCATGGAAATACGCTAAACAGTTAATTTATACTATCTTCAAATTATCTTGCAACCCCTTATATTTTAGAAAATTTCAATGGAGACATTTATTTGTGAATGATATAATCCTATTCTGCCTCACACAAAGAACTATATAATGGCAATAGATTTCTCAAGAGATGGAAGGATAAACTCAAAAATAAATGGCTTGCCAGCCATCTATAATAAATTTTGTTGTTAAACCAACTTAAACCTATATGACAATTGTCCAATACAGTCTGGTTTACTCATAAAGTGCTTGCTTTTTCAAAATCCTTATTCAGGCAATACTTCTTCTAAAGTTCATGGACTGAAAATAGAGATAGATTTTACTCCTTCTATAGTTCTATTACCTCAACCAAAATAGATATTCAGTGTCAAGAGGTAGCTATTATTTTTTTTCTAATTTAGCAATAAGACAATAATGACATCATTGCCCACATGAATTACCAAACTTTGCTAAACACTATTACTAGAGCATTTAAGTAAAATATACCATGACTATAAAACTAAATGCATCTTCTCTCACAAATTTTAAAATCAATGAACGTAGACAATATTGAGGGGGGATTATAGATCCTTATAACTTAGGATCATATCCTTATGATATGAGTTACCAATATGATAACTTGTATGATCAAATAAAAAATTAAGACACTCCCTAAATAATTAATATATTTAAGCATTAAGAAGAATCTACTAGCTGGCTTCACTCATAGCTCAATTGGTAAAGAATCCCCCTGCAATGCAGGAAACCCTGGTTCGATTCCTGAGTTGGGAAGATCTGCTGGAGAAGGGACAAACTACCCATTCCAGTAGTCTTGGGCTTCCCTTGTGATTCAGCTGGTAAAGAATCTGTCAGCAATGCAGGAGACCTGAGTTCAATCCCTGGGTTGGGAAGATCCTCTGGAGAAAGGAAAGGCTATCCACTCCAGTATTCTGGCCTGGAGAATTCCATGGACTGTATAGTCCATGGGGTTGCAAAGAGTCAGATACGACTGAGCAACTTTCACTTTCGCTAGCATATATAAAGATTTTCCGAAGATGGAGATGCTCTACCCAGCCAGTTAAAATAAGACCTGGAGCTGACTGTGGCTCAGATCATGAACTCCTTACTGAAAAATTCAAGCTTAAACTGAAAAATAGGGAAAACCACTAGGCCATTCAGATATGCCCTAAATCAAATAACTTTATGATTATACACTGGAGATAATGGATTAGATCTGGTAGACAGAATGCCTGAAGGAGTATGGACAGAGGTTCATAACACTGTACAGAAGACAGTGGCCAAAACCATTCCCAGGGAAAAGAAATGCGAGAAGGCAACGTGATTGTCAAAGGAGGCTTTACAAATAGCTGAGGGAAAGAGAAATGAAAGGCAAGGGTTCAGTTCAGTTGTTCAGTCATGTCTGACTTTTTGCGACCCCATGGACTGCAGAACGCCAGACTTCACTGTCCATCACCAACTTCCAAGGCCTACTTAAACTTATGTCCATCGTGTCAGTGATGCCATCCAACCACCTCATTCTCTGTTGTCCTCTTCTCCTCCCACCTTCAATCTTTCCTAGCATCAAGGTCTTTTCCAATGAGATGGTTCTTCATATCAGGTGGCCAAAGTTTCAGCTTTAGCATCAGTCTTTCCAATGAATATTCAGGGCAGGTTTCCTTTAGGATGGACTGGTTGGATCTCCTTGCAGTTCGAGGGACTCTCAAGAGTCTTCTCCAACACCACCGTTCAACAGCATCAATTCTTCAGTGCTCAGCTTTCTTTATAGTCCAACTCTCACATCCATACATGACTACTGGAAAAACCATAGCTTTGACTAGACAGACTTCTGTTGGTAAAGTAATGTCTCTGGTTTTTAATATGCTGCCTAGTTTGGTCATCACTTTTCTTCCAAGGAGCAAGAGTCTTAACTTCATGGCTGCAGTCACCATCTGAAGTGATTTTGGAGCCCCCCAAAATAAAGTCACTCACTGTTTTCACTGTTTCACCATCTATTTGTTGTGAAGTGATGGGACCAGAGGCCATATCTTAGTTTTCGGAATGTTGAGCTTTAGGCCAACTTTTTCACTCTCCTCTTTCACCTTCATCAAGAGGCTCTTTAGTTCCTCTTTGCTTTCTTCCATAAGGGTGGTGTCATCTGCATATCTGAGGGGTATTCATATTTCTCCCTGCAATCTTGATTCCAGCTTGTGCTTCACCCAGACTGGCATTTTGAATGATGTAATATGCATATAACTTAAATAAGGAGTGTGACAATACACAGCCTTGACGTATTCCTTTCCAGATTTGGAACTAGTCTGTTGTTTCATGTCCAGTTCTAACTGTTGCTTCTTGATCTGCATACAGATTTCTCAAGAGGCAAGTCAGGTGGTCTGGTATTCCCATCTCTTTTAGAATTTTCCAGTTTGTTGTGATCAACACAGTCAAAAGATTTGACATAGTCAATAAAGAAGTAGATGTTTTTCTGGAACTCTTGCTTTTTTGATGGTCCAGCAAATGTTGGCAATTTGATCTCTGGTTCCTCTGCCTTCTCTAAATCCTGCTTGAACATCTGGAAGTTCACAGTTCATGTACTATTGAAGCCTGGCTTAGAAATTTTGAGCATTACTTTGCTAGCATGTGAGATGAGTGCAATGGTGTGGTAGTCTGAGCATTCTTTGGCATTGTCTTTCTTTGGGATTGGAATGAAAACTGACCTTTTCCAGTCCTGTGGCCACTGCTGAGTTTTCCAGATTTGTTGGCATATTGAGTGCAGCACTTTCACAGCATCCTTATTGCCAAATTCAGACTTAAATTGGAGAAAGTAGGGAAAACCACTAGACCATTCAGATATGATCTAAATAAAATCCCTTACTATTATACAGTGGAAGTGACAAACAGATTCAAGGGATTAGATCTGACAGACAGAGTTCCTGAAGAACTACGGATGAAGGTTTGTGACATTGTACAGGAGGCAGTGATCAAGATCATCCTCAAGAAAAAGAAATGTAAAAAGGCAAAATGGTTTTCTGATGAGGCCTTACAAATAGCTGAGAAAAAAAGAGAAGCTAAAGGCAAAGGAGAAAAGGAAAGATACACCCATTTGAATGCAGAGTTCCAAAGAATAGCAAGGAAAGATAAGAAAGCCTTCCTCAGTGATAAATGCAAAGAAATAGAGGCAAACAATAGAATGGGAAAGACTAAAGATCTCTTCAAGAACATTAGAGATACCAAGGGAACATTTCATGCAAAGATGAGCACAATAAAGGACAGAAATGGTATGGACCTAACGAAGCAGAAGATATTAAGAAGAGATGGCAAGAATACACAGAAGATCTACACACAAAAAATCTTCATGACCCAGATAGCCATGGTGGTATCACTCACCTAGAGCCAGACATCCTGAAATGTGAATTCAAGTGGGCTTTAGGAAGCATCAGTACAAATAAAGCTAGTGAGGGTGATAGAATTTCAGCTGAGCTACTTAAAAGGCTAAAAGTTGATGCTGTTAAAGTGCCATACTCAATATGCCAACAAATTTGGAAAACTCAGCAATGGTCACAGGACTAGAAAAGGTCAGTCTTCATTCCAACCCCAAAGAAAGGGAATGCCAAAGAATGTTCAAATTATCATACAATTGCACTCATTTCACACGTTAGCCAGGTAATGCTCAAAATCCTTCAAGCTAGGCTTCAGCAGTATGTGAACCAAGAACTTCCAGATGTACAGCTGGGCTTTGAAGAGGCAGAGAAACCAGACATCAAATTGCCAGCATTCTCTGGTCATGGATAAAGCAGAGGAGACCCAGAAAAACATCTACTTCTGCTTTATATGTTAAATACTTTGACTGTGTGTATCACAACAAAACGTGGAAAATTCTTAAAGAGATGGGAATACCAGACCACCTCCTTACCTGTCTCCTGAGAAACCTGTAGGCAGATTCAGAAGCAAAAGCTAGAACTGGACATGGAACAATGGACTAGTTCAAAATTGGGAAAAGAGTATGGTGAGGCCATATATTATCATATATCTCATTTAACTTCAGTGCAGATGAATCACAAGCCAGAATCAAGTTTTCCAGGAGAAATATCAACAACCTCAGATATGCAGATGATACCATTCTAATGGCAGAAAGTGAAGAGAGCTAAGAGCCTCTTGATGAAGGTGAAAGAGGAGAGTGGAAAAGCTGACTTAAATTCAACATTCAAAAAATTTGCATCATGGCATCCAGTCCCATTACTCATGGCAAATTGAAGGGGAAAAGTGGAAACAGAGACAGATTTTATTTTCTTGGGCTGCAAACTCACTGTGGGCAGTGAGTGCAGACATGAAATTAAAAGACTCCTTGGAGGAAGGAAATTACTCCTTGGAAGGAAAGCTATGGCAAATCTAGTTGTTACTGTCCACTCATTCATGTCTGACTCTCTGAGAGGCCATGGACTGTAGAATACCAGGTTTCCTTGTCTTTCACTTTCTCCTGAAATTTGCTCAAACTTATGTCCATTTAGTCGATTATATCATCCAACTATTTCATCCTCTGTCATCCCCTTCTCCTTATGCCATCAATCTTTCCCAGCATCAGAGGTTTTTCTAATGAGTCAGCTCTTCACAACAGGTAGCCAAGTAATAGAGCTTCAACTTTAGCTTCAGCATCAGTCCTTCCAATGAATATTTAGGGTTGATTTCCTTTAGGATTTGCTCTCCTTGCTTCCAAGGGACTTTCAAGAGTCTTCTGCAGCACCACAGTTCAAAAGCATCAATTCTTCAGCACCTAGTATTGTTTATGGTCCAACTCTCACATCCATACATGACTACTGGAAAAACCATAGCTTTGACTATATAGACTTTTGTTGGCAAAGTGATATCTCTGCTTTTTAATATGCTGTCTAGGTTTGTCATAGCTTTTCTTTGAAGCAGCAAGTGTCTTTTAATTTCAGGGCTCAGTCACCATCCTCAGTGAATTTTGAGCCCCAGAAAATGAAGTCTGTTTCTATTTTTCACTGGGTCATAGTGAAAGCAAGGGAATTCCAGAAAAACATCTACCTATGTTTCACCAGAAAAACTAAAGCCTTTGACTGTGTTTTCCATAGCAAACTGTGGAAAGCTCTTAAAGAGATGGGATACCAGATGGTCTCACCCGTCTCCTAAGAAACCTGTCTGGGTCAAAAAGCAACAGTTAGAACCTTGTATGGAACAAATGATTGCTTCAGATTGAGAAAGGAGTCCAGCAGGGCTCTCTGCTGTCATCCTGTCTGTTTAACCTATACACTGAGCACATCATGAGAAATGCCAGACTGGATGAATTACAAGCTGGAATTAAGATAGGCAGGAGAAACAGCAACAACCTCAGATATGCGGATGATACCACTCTAATGGCAAAAAGTAAAGAGGAACTAAAGAGCCTCTTGATGAGGGTGAAGCAAGAGAGAAAAAAAGCCAACTTAAGACTAAGTATTCAAAACACTAAGATTGTGGCATCTGGCCCCATTACTTCATGGCAAACTTTCAGAAGGGGAAAAGGTGAAAGTAGTGACAGATTTCCTCTTATTGAGCTCTAAAATCACTGCGGATGCTGACTGCAGTCATGAAATCAGAAGACAATTGCTTCTTGGCAGGAAAGCTATGACAAATCTAGACAGTGTGTTGAAACCAGAGACATTACTCTGCCATCAAAGGTCCATATAGGCAAGGCTATGGTCTTACCAGTGGTCACATATGGTTGTGAATGCTGGACTGTAAAATGTTGGAGTGCCGAAGAATTGATGCCTTCCAACTGTGGTGCTGAAGAAGACCTCTGAGAGTCTCTTGGACAGCAAGGATATCAAAACAGTCAATCTTAAGGAAATCAGCCCTAGATACTCAGAAAGACTGATGCTGAAGCTGAGGCTCAGTATTTTGGTCTTCTGATGTGAATGGTCTACCCATTGGAAAAGTCCCTGATGCTGGAAAAGACTGATGGCAGAAGGAGAAGGTGTCAGAGGATGAGATGACTGGATGGCCTCACTGATGCAATGGACATGAACTTGGGAAAACTTCATGAGATGGTGAGGGACAGGAAGGCTGGGTGTGCTGCAGTCCATGAGGTTGCAAAGAGTCAGACACAACTGCGCAACTGAACAACAACTTGCCATGAAGTGATGGGACTGGACTCCATGATCTTAGTTTTTTGAATGTTGAGTTTTAAGCCAGATTTTTCACTCTCATCTTTTGCCTTCATCAAGAGGCTCTTTAGTTCCTCTTCACTTTTTGCCATTAGGGTGGTGCCATCTGCACATCTGAGGTTATTGACATTTTTTCTGCAATCTTGATTCCAGCTTTTGATTAATCAAACCAGGCATTTTGCATGATGTCCTCTGAATATAAGTTAAATAAGCAGGATGACAACATACAGCCTTGACGTACTCCTCTCTCAATTTGGAACCAGTCCATTCTATGTCCAGTTCTAACTGTTGCTTCTTGACCTGCATACAGCTTTCTTGGGGGGCAGGTAAGATGATTGGTATTCTCATCTCTTTAAGAATTTTCCACAGTTTGTTGTGATCCACACAGTCAAAGGCTTCAGCATAGTCAATGAAGTAGAAGATTTCTCTGGAATTCTCTTGCTTTTTCTGCGATCCAATGGATGTTGGCAGTTTGATCTCTGGTTCCTCTGCCTTTTCTAAAACCAGATTGTACATCTGAAAGTTCTCGATTCACATAACAATGAAACCTAGTTTGAAGGATTTTGAGCATTACCTTGCTAGCTTGTGAAATGAGTGCAATTGTGTTGTAGTTTGAACATTTTTTGCCTTTGCCTTTCTTTGGAATTGGAATTAAAACTGACCTTTTCCTGTCCTGTGGCCACTGCTGAATTTTCCAAATTTGCTGGCATATTGAGTTCAGCACTTTAGCAGCCTTATCTTTCAAGATTTTAAGTAGCTCAGCTCAAATTCCATCACCTCCACTAGCCTTGTTCCTAGTAATGCTTCCTAAGGCCCACTTGACTTCATACTCCAGGATGTCTGGCTGTAAGTGAGTGACTACATCATCATGGTTATCTGGGTCATTAAGATCTTTCTTGTGTAGTTCTGTGTATTCTTGCCACCTCTTCTTAATCTCTTCTGCTTCTGCTAGGTCCTTGCTGTTTCTGTCCTCTAGTGTCCCCATCTTTGCTTGAAATATTCCCATGGTATATCTAATTTTCTTGAAGAGATCTTTAGTCTTTCACATTCTATTGTTGCCTTCTATTTCTTTGCATTGTTCACTTAAGAGGTCTTTATCTCTCTTTGCTGTTCTTATATCTTTTCCTTTCTCCCTTGCCTTTCATTTCTTTTCATTTCTTTTATTTTCTCAGCTATTTGTAAGACCTCCTCAGACAACCATTTTGCCTTCTTGCATTTCTTTTTCTTTAGGATGGTATTGGTCATCACCTCCTGTACAGTACTATGTACCTCCATCTATAGTTCTTTAGGCATTCTGTCTATCAGACCTAATCTCTTGAATCTATTTGTCGCTTCCACTGTATAATCATAAGGGATTTGATTTAGGTCATATCTAAATGGCCTAGTGGTTTTCCCTATTTCTTCAATTTAAATATGAATTTTGCAACAAGGAGCTCATGATCTGAGCCTCAGTCAGCTTCTGGTCTTGTTTTTGCTGACTGAATAGTGCTTCTCCATCTTCTGCTGCAAATAATATAATTGATCTGGTTTTGGTATTGACTATCTGGTGATGTCCATGTGTAGAGTCGTCTCGTGTGTTGTTAACAGAAGACAGTTGATACATGACAAACTTAGACAACATATTAAAAAACAGAGACATCACTTTGCCACTAAAGGTCTGCATAATCAAAGGTACAGTTCTTCCAGTAGTCACGTATAGAAGTGAGATTTTGACCAAAAAGAAGGCTGAATGCCAAAGAATTAATGCTTTCAAATTGTGGTGCTAGAGAAGACCTTTAAAATCCCTTTAACTACTGAAAGATCAAACCACGAAATCAACTCTGAATATCCATTGGAAGGACTGATGCTGAAATAGAAACTTCAATACTTTGGCCACTTGATGTGAAGAGACGACTCATTGAAGAAGCCTCTGATACTGGGAAAGATTGAATGCATGAAGAGAAGGGGACAACGAAGGATGAGATGGTTGGATTATATAACCGACCCAATGGACATGAGTTTGAGCAAACTCCAGGAGAGATTGAAGGGCAGCAAAGCCTGGCGTGCTGCAGTCCATGGGTCGCAAACAGTTGGACACGACTGAGCAATTGAACAACATATGTATATTTCAAAACCTCTGAACTATGGCAGTATCGTCTCTGATGTTCTAACTCTGAAAGAAAACAATTATTTTCATCTTTCACATTCTTCTTGAAATTTTGCCTTTTGGAGTGATCAGAATTAATGTTTTGCTAAGTGCCTCCCTGCCTGGATTTGGACATGTTCATCATCAACTGTTGCTGCCAAGTATTTTCCCAGTCTCAATGTCCTGATTCATAGTACTTCTATCTGGAGTCTTATATATTTAATGATAGTGCTTTTAGTGTTGAGTTTAGGAATTGTGAATTCAAAAGCTATCACAGACAGAAGTAATGTTAATTTGTAAAGCTCGCAGGTGCAAGATACAGAGAGGAGCAGAACCTATGGTGAACTGCAAAACAGATACATATTGCAAAGTATTCAGTTGATTATTTTTTAAAAACACAGAGCTAGCTCAGCAAAACAGATTAACAGGCTTGCTTAAGCCTAATGACTCCCATGTCATAACTTCAATCTAAATCAGTGGTTCTAAAGACTGGCTGCACATTAGAGCCACTGCATGAGTAAAAGCAAAACAGATCTATATGTGCCTAGGCCCCTTCTCCAGAAACTGGAAGTGAAAGTCTCTCAGTCGTATCCAGCTCTTTGCGACACCATGGACTACACTGTCAGTGGAATTCTCCTGACCAGGATACTAGAGTGGGTAGCCATTCCCTTCTGCAGGGGATCTTCCCAATCCAGGGATCAAACCAGGTCTCCTGCATTGCAGGCAGATTATTTACCAGCTGAGCCATGAGGGAAGCCCATTTTGAATCAGTTCCTTTGGGGTGGGGCTCAGAATATGATGTTTTCTAAGAAGTTCGGTACCTGATACTAATATCTGTCAAAGTTGAGGACTTTCAGTCTAAGTAATAGATCAGATCTAACATAGATTTTATTGTATCACATGAAAAATATTTATGTTTTTCTCTTGAGATGTTAATTCCTACAGGAATGGGCTGGTAATTATAATACATATTTGCAATAAAGCCAGTTCACTGTGCTGTTTTATAAATGCCAGTGGGAGTTTTCCCTGCATCATGCTCATTTGCAAATTCATTTGTTAGATAATTAGCTGATGCTGGAGTTACAGACAGCCACCTCACCTGTACTATGTATAGTAGTAAAGGTTCTCCCGGGAAACAAAATCAATCGTGTGTGTGTGTGTGTGTGTGTGTGTGCGCGCGCGTGCGCACACGCATGTGTGTGAGAAAAAGAGAGACATCTATCTTTTCTCTTCAATTAAATGCATGAACAAACTTAAATGGAGCTGTATAACACTTACAATATAGGTTGTTATAAGGCTAAACCTTCTCTGTAAAAGCCAGCACACACACAATGACAACATCATTGTGGAAAACATATGTCGAAAACAATTTGGTTTTCTGTCCTACACCTGATCCATCCTCAATCATCCATCTACCCAGCTAAAATTCAAAGGAATTCACAGGAAATTCAAAGGAATCCTAGACTGCTCCTACACAGTAAATCCTACTAAGACTACCTCTAAAACATTCCTCAAGTTCAACCACTTCTCTGCATCTCTGCTGTTGCCACTTCAGGTTGCCATCTTTTCTTGTTTCGTTTATGGCAATCAACTCCTGTTTTCTTTACTCTCAGATCATTTCACTGCTGTGCTTAACTTTTTTATTTTCTTTAGAATAAAATTCAGTATTGTCACCATGTCCTATAGACTTGACTGATCTGGTCCCAGCAACATTTATGATTTTATATTGACTGGCCCCACTATTTACATTTGATGTTCCACCCATACCAGCTTTTCCCAAGTTCTTTGGACTTGTCAAACTTCTCCCTGTCACAGTCTTTTTGTGCTTGCTATTGTCTTTAACATTCTTCTCATGTCTGATTTTTCATTTTCACATTTCCTGACATTCTCTATTAAAGAGTCCTTTTTATTTCCCACATAATATCAATTTCAACATTTATCACCTCATTTATTAATTTTATGCTGTTTTCCCTACTAGCAAATAAGCTCCAGGTAAAGACAGAGATTTTGACTATCCCAATCTTCCATGTATCACCAGTGCCTGGCACTATGTCATACACAGAGCAGATGTTCAATGAATATTTTTAAACACCTGAGTGAATGAATGAGTAGTTAGGTTCTGACATATTACTACATTTACAAATTTAGAGTGATCTGAATGCCTAGGTTTTGCTAAGAGCATACCAAATTGCAGAGTGCAGATCTACTTAGCAGATCTAATTAACCAGAAAACTCTCAATATATGTCTTAAGTTGTCATTAACACAGCTCTCATTCATCTTTTGATGCAAACACTTGTTGAATGCCTGCTTTATGCCTATTTATAGGATAGCATAATACAAAGCGTACATGCCTAACCACTCTATGACATATCCTAGGTCACATTAATGTTAGCACTTGGATATTGCTGTTTCTAATTTCCCATCTGTCCATTCAGGAACTCAAATGTTTTGACCCTTAGAGCTCAAGAAAATAAAATCTGTCACTGCTTCCACAGGTCATAGTGTTTCGGAACACGGTGGAATAGCTGTTCCAATCAACACAGGCAGCCTTTCACATCCCCAGGCTCTACACATGCTTCCAGGGTAGTTAGATTGGGACTCATTTGAGGGCTGAGTGCCACGCCGTACTGAGAACTGCCATTCTAGTCTACTCTTCAGTCCATGATGCTGAATCTGAAAACTTCTGCAAGGGTTCAAAGTTCTCCTTGTATCTTGGCTTTTGGGGACTTCTACTGAACCATTATTTGCACTTATGAATTTAACACTATGGATAAAGTACAGTATTCCACCCTCAAGTAAACTCATTAATCCTCAAAAACATGTATGTTCTGGTAATCAAGTTGATAAAGACTCCCTATCAGTTGTACGTTATACCTCAACTCTGATTCTTCTGGAATCTTTGCTTGAGATTTGAGATGAAACTGAATATTAATTGGAATGTAGTAGGCATAGGTGCTAAAGAAAGAATTCTATGTGAGAGATAAAATTTGAGCTAAGACTCAGAAAATTTTGTTTGTTCATCAAAAACGCATAGCTCTGAGGCTCAGAGAAAGGGTGACTTGTCACTTTATAAACCAGACACAATATTCTTTATATAGACTGCAAACCACCTTATGGTAGATGCTAACTGTTCAATTGATTACAAAGTCTCTTTCACTAAAATGTTAAAAGTACATCTTGGAACTCAAAAATTCTTAGAGGCTATATAGCCCAATTTCACTGACATAGAAGTGAAGTCTCTCAGTCATGTCCGACTCTTTGTGACCCCATCGACTGTAGTCTACCAGGCTTCTCTGTTTATGGGATTTTCCAGGCAAGAGAACTGGAGTGGGTTGTCATTTCCTTCTCGAGGGGCTCTTCCCGACCCAGGGATCGGACCCAGGTCTTCTGCATTGCAGGCAGACGCTTTACCCTCTGAGCCACCAGGGAAGCCCCTCACTGACATAGATCTTCTCTTAAAATCAAGTCAGAAGTTAAGATTAGAACAAATATAAATAGATTATAAGTATTTTTAAGATTAGAGAAACAACTAAAAATAAGGTTGAAAAATAAGGATAATATATTTTAAAATAATGACCATAGGCAATAGTCCAAGACTCATGAAACTCAGGCTTCAGAGCACTGGTTAAGCAAGGATATTTGGGAAAGTCAATAAGCGGCAAGTGTCCAAGCCTCCTCTCTGAAGGAAAGCCTGAACGGACCTGGCCCAGCTGGCTGGAGTTTGAGGGGCTGCCTCAGAAGATAGAACGGTCTTTGCTTGTATCTGTTATGCCTGGCGCCAGAATCCAAACATTACTTGTGTTCCAAGAAGAGATGCCAAGGGTCAATTGGCAGAAATGTGTCCAAATGTGCTGTCAAACCCCAA
Source organism: Oryx dammah (assembly GCF_014754425.2). NCBI lineage: Eukaryota > Metazoa > Chordata > Mammalia > Artiodactyla > Bovidae > Oryx > Oryx dammah. The sequence continues at coordinate 40,925,111 of NW_024070204.1, read as the reverse complement.
AAACCTGATCATCAAAGTGAAGATAGCCAAGAATCCAGGCAAGGCCACACCAAGAAACAATGGGACAGAATTAAGAACTGGGAGGTAATGACCAAGATCTAAGGCTATTCTTGTTCAAGATGGGGTATAACGTGGACAAACCAGTATGTTTAAAGGACCTTGAAAGAACAGACAGTAACAAATTGGCTTTAAAAATTATCTAAGTATAGAAATTAATTTTACCAGAGAAGATGCTTAGGAATGTAAAATAAGTGGTAACAAATGTAACTTCATTTGAAAAAAAGCTGATAGATTTTGGCTCTTCCTAAACATATTCTTTATTGCCTCAATTTTCAAATAGAGTTTTGAATTTTAAACACTGAAGTCATTGCTGGACGATGAGCAAATATTAACAGCAAATTTATATAAAATCTAAGAACCTTAACAGAACTCAAAGTCATCAAGCCCCTTTTAGAACAGTTTAATTTGTTGTTGGATATAAAGACAGAAGCCTAAAAAGTGAAGGTTTAATTATGACAGGTTGAGAATTTAAAAGTAGTATTTTTTTAGTATACCTTTTTTAGATCAGATTTCCTTGAAATAGATTCAGTGACAAGAATACATGTGCAAGTGATTTATGAAGAAAATACTCCCAGAAAAGACCAGTAAGGGAGTGGGAAAACAGGACAGGGAGGGGAGAAGTCAAGCAAGAATCCAGTTTCAGCAAAGACTTTGCCCCTAGAGGACAGATGCAACTTGACTCCACCAGGGATCTCTGGAAGAGAGTCTATACCTCAGAGTTACCCTGTTCCAGGGTGAGAAAACTGCTTTTCATACACTTGCATTGTACCAGACTAAGAGAAAATGTTCATAACATGGATAATTACTATCCTATGAATGATGAACATTAAAGATGTTTCTATAAACAATACTACATTAAAATATTTTGTATCTGTATCTGTATTTGTATTATATGCAAGTATTTTTTTTTTTTAATCTATTGGGCTTCCTTGGTGGTTCAGGGGCAAAGAATCTGCCTACAATGCAGAAGACACAGTTTGATACCTGGATCAGGGAGATTCCCTAGAGAAGGAAATAGCAATCCATTCCAACATTCTTGTTGGGAAAATCTTATGGACAGAGGCGCTTGGTGGTCTACAGTCCATGGGGCTGCAAAAGTCTGTCACAACTGAGCAACTGAACAACAATGGCTATTTCTATAACATTGCATGCAACCTGTTGCTTCTGACTCTTTGCGATGCCATGGACTGTAGCTCCTCTGTCCCCCAGGCTCCCCTGTCCATGGGATTTTCCAGGCAAGAATACTAGAGTGGGTTGCCATTTCCTCCTCCAAGGGATCTTCCTGACCCAGGTACCAAACCCATGTCTCCTGCATTGGCTGGCAGATTAGTACTGAGCCACCAGGTAATCCCACAGATACCTAAAAGTGAGATTCCTGGCTCAAAGAGTATGTTGACTTCTAACACTCAAAGTTTAAAAGAAATTCAGTTGATAAACTTTCATCCCATTTTCCTGAGAAAATATTCACTAAAAGTACCCAGAGGTGAACCTTTACAAACTGCTTCAAAGAGATTTAAGATTTATAGTTGTTCAGGATCTGTATCATATATCACATCCTCCTTCTCAATATAAATGATGTCTTCATTCTCCTTTCTAAATCCAATGTATTCATGCACTGAATCTCACGTCCTACTCAAGGACATTTTTACCTCAGCAACACTCCCCTCTTTCTCCTTCTCCTTAATTTTTCCATTTGCTCAACACAAAAAACTTAGTGCTGCCCTTGACTATGCTCTTTCTTCCATGCTACACATAGAGCAAATCATGATAATCATAGTTTAATATGTATCTGGGAAATATCCACTTCTCACTCACTAACTTTAGTATTACAACTTTTAGTCCAAGCTATTATTTATTTTTCCAGACCATGGCCCTAGATGCCAAAATGGTCTGTTTTAACTTTGTTACCTTACAATCTAGGGTAATTCTTTTTAAGACAGATCAGGAATTCAGAATGTACTTTATTACAATCTTATTTAAAATTGTTAATCATCCCTCACATCCTAACCCTTATATTATTTCCTACTTTATTCTCTTATAGCATTTACTACATTTAAATAAAGTGTATAATTTATATATTCTAGATCACTTTGGATATCTTATAATTTAATGCAAAACAATTTTTGTGTTAAATTCTTATCATTGCATTTTTGTCCTTACATTTCCCAAGATTTCATTATGAAAAAGTTTAGCATACAACAAAGCGAAAAGAATTTTGCAGTAAACACTGAGTATTTATCACCTACATTTGAGCATTAATATTTTACTCTACTTGCTTTATCACATATGCTTCCATCTCTTTTCTCATCCCTTCCAATCATTCAGCTATCCTGTATTTGATATATTTCACAGTTAATTTCAGAAATCAGGTTTAAATTTTATCTCACTGATGCCTGATGATGTTGAATATCTTTTCACATGCTTGGTCTTTTCATATTTTTTTTTTTAATAAAATGTCTCAGAATATTTTGCTGACTTTAAATTGCATGTGTTTATCCAGCTGTTCTAGCGCCATTTGTTTAAAAAGACCATCTTTACTCTATTTGACTGACTTGGCTTATTTGTCAAAGATTAGTTGACTATATTTATTTTATTTCGGTCTATCTCTGGACCCTCTGTTCTGCCCCATTGATATATTGTCTTTTCTTTCACCAATACCACACTGTCTTGATTACCGTTAGCTTTATAAAAAGTCTTGAAGTCAGGTAGAGTCAGTCCTCCAACTTTGTTTTATTCTTCAATATTGTGTTGCTTCTTCTGGATCTTTTGCCTCTTTATATAAACCTTACAACGTCTTGGTATCTACAAAACAGTGTGCTCAGATTTTGATTGAAATTGCATATAATCTATAGGTCAAGTGGGGGAAACTGACATCCTGACAGTGCTGAGTCTTTCCATCCATGAACATGGAAGATGACTCCATATATTAAGTTCTTTGTTTTCATTCACAATCATTTTGTAGATTTCCTCTTATATAGATGTTGCCTATATTTTGCTAGATTTATAGCTAAGTATTTTATTTGGGAGATGCTTTATGTGCTTTAATTTCAAATGTCACTTTTTCATTCCTGGTATATGAAAAGCAATTGACTTTTGTATATTAATCTTTTATCCTGCAACCTTGCTTTAAATGCTTATAATCTCCATGAGCTGATTTTTTCCTGTTGTTGATTTTTCAGATTTTCTACATAGCCAATCATGTTATCAACAAAGACAGTTTTATTTCTTTCTAATCTGTATGCATTTTACTTACTTATTTATTTATTTTTGTCTTACTACACTAGCTAGAACTGATAGTACAATGCTGAAAAGCAGTAGTAGGGGACATTCTTGCCTTGTTCCTGATCTTAATGGAAAAGCTTCAAGTTTCTCATCATTAAGAATGATGTTAGCTATAAGTTTTTGGTAGATGTTCTTTATCAAAATTTGGAAGTTCCCTCTGTGTGTGGAGGTGAGAAGCATTCTATAATTCTGATTTCTTTTGGTGAATCCATGCCACCACACTGTGAACTTTATCATTACTTTTAACTTCCACAGCACCCTGCTCTTAGATGGGACAGAACAGATAGAGGAAAACTGATCTGGGTGTTTCCCTTCTCCTACCTGGAAGGCTAGAGCTAGCTAGAGTTAGATATTTCCTTATCCCTGGGTAGATTAGATTATGATAAAACCCAGAACATTAGGCTCTGATAAAATATTAATGATTTTTCTCAATGAGAAGTCCACATTAATAAACCAGAATGCTCTGGCTTCTTTCAAAATGGTTCTTTTTTCTTCTCTCTGCAGAAGCATATGGTTTCTTTCCAAAATTTACTCTGAGGACCTGGTGGAACTCCTGAAAGTAAAACTTCTTCCAGAAATGTGGGAGGACTCCTATAGCTGGGTCCCCATGGAGTTTTTAACTCTCACAGTTATCCACACTGAGCATCCAGCAATTTGTCAATTACAGTTTATATTTTTCTACCCAGGCACTTATTCCTGTAGAGATTTCTGATAATGGATTTCTGCTTCCATAAATTGTGACTGTGTATCTGCCTATCTCTTCTTTATTTGGGGTAGTGGTTTGGACTGTGACCTCATAATCTCTAACAAATCTAAGAAAAATTGCTGATTTTTCAGTTTCTTCAGCTTTTTACTTGTTGTTAGGACTGAGTGGTGACTTCTAAATTGCTTACATGCTGGACTGAAAACTCTCAATCTCAACTAAGTTTCTTTTATTTTTAATCTGGACACATAGTTATTACATCTTTTGTTGAAAATATTTTAATTTACCACTGGATTGCTTATATAACTTTGTTGAAAATCAAATTACCATACAAGTATGGATCTATTTCTGAGATTTCTATTGTTTCATTTTTAACCTTTTTGTCTGCCCCATGCTGTCTTGATTATCCAAAATTATAGTAAGTCTTTAAATCATCAAATTTGTTCTTCTTGAAGAGTGTCTTAGATGTTTTAAATGGTTTTGCATTGCTACGTATATTTCAAAATCATTTACACATTTTTACAAATAAATCTGCTAAGATTATGATTGTGATTGCGTTGAATCTAAACATCAATTTTAGGGGAATTAATACCTTAAAAATACTGAGTCTTCCAATTCATAAACATGGGTGTCTCTTTATATAGATCTTCTTAATTTCTCTCAAGAATGTTTTGTCATTTTAAGTGCAGATATCTCTTGCAGATACGTAAATAAACATTTACTGCTTAATTCATCCTCAAGTATTATGTGTATTGTGATATGATTGCAAATGCAATTTTTTAATACTTTATTTTTCAACTTTTTATAGCTAGTATGTAAAATACAATAGGTCTTTTCTCTTTTTAAATCAAGTTTGTATCTTGCATCACTGTCAAATTTAGTTATTGTTTCTCATATTTTTGTATATTCTTTAGATATCCTATATAATCATAACACCCATGAATTAAAGGCAATTTTATTTCTTTCTATCCGATCTTTATATCTTGAAATTTTTATTTCTTGTTTTACTCCAATGACTGACTTTTAAAGAACATTTAATTCAAATGGTGACTGTGGGTATATTTGCCTTGTTTCTAATATTTGGGAGAAAATATTTAATATTTTACCATTGTGTATAATATTAGTTGCATATTTTTATGTGTCCTTTATTAGATTAAGGAAATTCTCTTCTATTCCTAATCTGCTGGGAATGTTTGTCATAAATGGGTGCTGAATTTTCTCTAATGTTTTCTCTGTATTTATTGAAATGGGTTTCTTTCTTTAATTTGTTAATATAGTTAATAAAATAGATTTTAAATGTTAAGATGGACATTTCTAAGATAAACTCTGCTTACACAAGACTTAATGTACCTTTCATGCTAATATTTCATGCTAATATTTTGTTAGTTATTTTTGTCTTTATACTCACAAGGAATATTTGTCTTTAGTTTCCTTCCCTCCCACCCTTGATCAGACTTTTTATTTGTCTCATCATAATTTTGGAGAAATTTGCCCTCTTTTTCATGAAATGTTTAGTGTAATATTGGGTTATTTTTTATTAATATTTCTTAGAATTTATCAGTGAAACTCTCTGAATTTATGCAGTTTACTCTGTGATAAAATTTTCTAAAATAACTCAATCTACTTAACAGATCTAAGGCTATTGTTTATATAAGTCACTGAACTGCTGCACATCTATAAATTGTGTCTTTTATAATTTCAGCCACTATTTCTCCCTCCTCCTCCTTGTTATCCTCTGCCTCCTCCTTCTTCCTGCCATATTTTCTCCTTCCTCTTCTTAGGGATGCCAATTACACATACATCAGAACTAATAATATTATTCTATGAGCACCAGAGTCTCTTTTATGTTTTTAAAGTATTTTTCTCTATATTCTTTAGATAATTTCCCTTGACCTACTTCAGCCTCACTGATAATTTTCCTTGAAATCTCCATTTTATTATTAAGTGACATTTTAATTAAAGATATAGTTTTCAGCTCCAGAATTTCTATGTTTTTTTTTCTTTTTAATGTTTTTATCTCTATGCTTTTTAACCTTTTTTAGTCACTGTGAGTATATTTCTGTTTACTTTAATTTGCTTCATTAATTCCTGAAATTCCTTCTGTGCTAATTTCAACATAGTATAGATAATTTTGGATTATCTGGGTATCCGCTAGTTGTTCTTTGTCTTGAGAAAGGGTCCTATTTTCCTAATTTTTCACAAGTTCAGTGATTTGGGGTTATATACTAGACATTAGGAATAATATGCTGTGGATTCTATTACACTCCTCTGACTAATTAATTGATTGGATTAAAAGTAAAAGTTCTTCAATAGCTCAAATCTCAGCTGAGTTATTTTATCTTTAACCAAGACCTGTTCCACACATTCATGTTTCAGTGGTTAGCCAGATAGTTATGTAGTGCTTATACAGAAAACTCAGGACTATCATTCTCTGGCTCTTCATTTTCCAGAATTGCCCCTCACTTTTCAATGGTTAAGGTCATCACTCTGTATATTGGTGTTTCAGACTAGAAAGCCTGTGGTTTTCCATCAGACTTTCAGTCATTGCAGATGGTTCCTTACTGTGGTCTACTCCTCCCTTCCTAGACACAAAATGCCATTGTTCCAGAGACCTCATCTGCCTATGACACTGGCTGGCATAAGAAAAAAGGCATCTCTTTATTTATCAATACTATGGCACATGCTCACCCTAAAACCAATCAAAGACAAAACCAATAGTATATTATGTTTGATTCAGTGAGTTACATGACCCTGAGGAGGAGGGTGGATTTACCAAATAAATTAGCAACTATGTCACAAAGAGAAAAGCTGGCAATAGTTCTTAGATAGGCAGCCAGTAAGTGTCTGCTACATAAATCTCAGCATTGCAAATGAATTGCAAAATATCAGGAGACAATTTTCATATAGACTAACAAAGGAATGATGGGGCCCAGACTTGTGCAATGTGGTGCTAAATTAATTACTAGGTAACTTTATGAAAATGGGATTGGGAAATTCATAATGCAAAAACCAGTTTTGTTTCCAGCTAACTGAAGAACCACTTAAATGAGAGTGAGATTAGTGTTAAGAATTCAACATATGAAACCACTAAGTATGTATATAAAAGAAATAAGGAGGCCATTTTAAGGGAGGTATAGAGAATAGTATATAATCATATTGAGAAAATCAATGGATAAAGAAAAATCATTAGACTAAGATTTTATAAAAAGCCTTTAAGTTTTCTCAAAAATAAAAAAGCAAAACTAGAGCATCTTAAAAACCACAAAGTAATGATAAAAGCAAACTTCTATGTTTAAAGAAGTATTCTAAAGGAGACAAGACCCAAACACACAAGGCTGAAATCTAGTTAGTTCAAGAGAGAGAGAGAGATTAAAACTTAAGTCATTTTTCCACAGATGAAAGTGAAGGCCAAGGATTATTTTTTGGAGGTAAATTCCTAGAAATCACCTGATAAAAGATTATATCATTTTTTCTGCTTATTCATTCTTTCATTGATAATTTCTTGTCAATTAATTTCTGAGAACTAATTAATTTCATTAGTCATTAATTATTGTTATTAATTTCTGAGAATTAATGGCTAAGAAATTTCAACTGTAGATAATTTCAGTGTCATTGAGGATTCTAAAATATTAGAATTATAAATAAGTAACCAAACAGTTGTCTTATCCCATCAAGGTAACCTACAGTTACTCTTGATTTTTTTATCTTTAATCAAGTATCACGGACTTGATTGCCAACTCCTTCCCATCCTAAGTAGCTAGATTTATGCTAAAGTATTTTTATAGTAACTTGCATGAGATATTTCTAAAAATCTATTTTGTCAGAGTTTCCCTTTATCTACATTTATTCACTATATTCCTCACTCTATTACATACTATCTTTCTGAAAACAGCAATTTTACATTCCATTGCTTCAATAGATGGGTATAAAGAAAAGAATATTGGAACGTTGGGGCACACAGCTTCTACAAGTTCTGTCACTAATTAGCTGGATAATCTTGGGCAAGTAATTTTTCCTTTCTAGACCATAGTCGCCTACTGTGCAACTATAGGGTGAAAAATGAAAATAGAGTTTGATATTAAGTGGGCCTTAAGTTCTACCATTCCATGATTCCACAGATAATTCAAGTGACAAGGACAGGCTTTCAATGTTAAATGCTATACATTCCTCCTAGTGCCATAATGCATTACTGGTTAAATACATGCTTCTTTATTCCAGGTCCCACTGTAGGGAATTTTAAAGCTGAAGGGCATCTACTTTTTTGCTTAAATATTAGTCCTAGGCCTCAAAATTATTAGTGTCAGAACTAGAAATATAATCTAGATTTCCTAACTTCCCGGTCTAGTGCCCTTCCCTCTTTTCTTATTCATCTGCAAATGTAATAATTATAGTGATTACAATTATAAATGTAATAATGTACAAAAGCCTGAAAAATATTCTGAATTATTCTTTCCCCTTACATGAATGTTGTAGAAGATACTATTAGCCGAGATAATTAAAACACGGGGCTTCCCAGGTGGTGCAGTGGTAAAGAATCTGCCTGCCAGTGAAGAAGACACAAAAGACATGGGTTTGATCTCTGGGTTGGGGAGATCCCCTGGAGAAGGGAATGGCTACCCACTCCAGTATTCTTGCCCAGAAAACTCCATGGACAGAGAAGCCTGGTGGGGTACTGGCCATGGAATTGCAAAGAGTTGGACAGGACTGAGCACACTCATACACAATTAAAAGACATTAAAAAGCAATTGCCATTCTATATTTAGCTTCCATCTCAACAGACTTGGGCAGCCTCCAGCAACATGGAAGTCTCAAATGCAAAGGCTGAGAAATTGTATATTTTCCTTCAAGAGACAGTTTCAGGAAATACACCTCTGTGAGAAAATAAACCCCAAATAACATTCAACAGCACATAGCATACACAACATCTGCTGAGGCAAAGACTGATTTGAATTTCCATACATTGCCCAATTTAAATCACATTATTCTCTCATTCTATATATTTTTAAGACTTTTCTAAATGAAAATTCATTCAAAATGGCCTGGTAAAAGATTCACTCTCTTTTAAATAAAAGCATGTTACTTTTACTAACTCTAGTAATATCTATACAATAATGCTGAAAGTGAAACACTACAAGAGAATAATGATCATTATGTAAGGGATGTTAAAGTGGTTCTCCTTGTGGAAAATGTGCACCAAAGGAGCAGCCACTGCCTGCTGTTGAGTTCCTACCTAAGCTCCCAGCTCCCATCCACTGGAACATCACACACCCTTAGACGTGAGAACAGTGCATCCTCAACTTCTGGCCACCAAAGAGGAAAGTGCCAAGGTTCAGGCTTTTGGTCTTGTGGCTGCTTTGATGAAAGGCTGGCATCTGGATCACAGCCCCTTCCATTTGCATGCCAAACAGTCGAGTAGCTGAGCTCTCTCCATCCGCCATCACTGGGCCCCAGTGGTTGGACTCTCTACCCCCCATCACTGGGCCCTAGTTGGGAGCAGCCTGTGAGACAAAATACTTCACCTTCCCCTCATCCCTTCTTTACTTTCAGCTTCTGCTCTTTCCTAGTGGAAGGTGAAGTATATAGAGCTCTCTTTTTCCCCATCAACCAACATAATGTCAGGCATAGATTTCCAACTTTCCCTAGTAGTCACTGGGCAGAATGGCTTTGGAAAATTTACTTGGTAATAAAGATGATTCAAACAGGGGAAAAAAGAAAAAATAAAGATTCCTTCCAAATGACAAAAGCAAATATTTTTAAGACAAAAAATGATGCAAATGAAACTGGCTCCCCAAACTTTATACAACAATTAATTTCTTCCTAAAACATCTATCTGCTGTCATGTGGATATAGCCTTGTATATTTTCAGTAGGCCTTAAAGGGTAGTGTTTATCAATAAAATGTTCCTACATACCAAAACTAATTATACTTTATATTGCTAAATCTGGAAGTTGCTTTATTTAAGAAAAAAATCTGAGGTTTCTATCTTTACCAAATATGTGGCTTCCTTGCTGTCTGTATTTCATTTCCCTTGCTTATTTACCAAAGGATAAACTAGTCACTTTTCCCCACTGGCTTTGCTTATGGGGAAAGTTATGATTTTTTAACATCATAGTCAACTTCCTTTTGGATTTTGATAATGGGAGATCCTGTCCTTAGGTTTTCCATGTTTGTTCTAATTTAAATTTCTACTTAATTTAAAAGTACATTAACAAAAATTTCAACTCAAACAACTCAATTCAAACTCAAAATACGAAAGTGAAGTTGAAAATGGCAGCAGTGTTTGTTACTTAAATTCTAACTAAGAAGCAATGAGCAAATAGGGACATTTTTTCCCCTAGGTCCCCCTTTGTTCTCTGAAAACATGATTTAGTCTCATGCTGGAGAAGGCAATGGCACCCCACTCCAGTACTCTTGCCTGGAAAATCCCATGGACAGAGGAGCCTGGTAGGCTGCAGTCCATGGGGTCACGAAGAGTTAGGCATGACTGAGCGACTTCACTTTCACTTCACTCAGATCTTCAGTGGTCAGATTGGGGCCTTGTGGTAAGAATCCTCATCTTTGGAAGTTTTCAGTTGCTCACTAGGAATGTCCTCAAGTAGCTTGAAAGTTTGATTTTCTGCTAATTATGTAAAATCTATGTGCTGTCACCCAGGCTTAAATTTCTAAGCAAAATAAGCAAATTATTTTTCATCTTGGCATAAAGCCAGCTCAGGAGTCAGATCTCTGCACCCAAGAGAAAAAGGAGAAGGATGACTTGCCACACAAAGCACAGCCCAAAAGTTAGGGGGGAAAGTTCTTTTTACATTTACTGCTACAATGTCAAGAAAGAAGCCGAAGAGGCAGTTGTGCAGAACGAACATCCACATTGAGAAAAGGAATAAACAGGGCTTTCCTGGTGGTTATGTGGTAAAGAATCCACCTGCCAACACAGGAGACACGGATTCAATACCCGATCCGGGAAGATCCCACCTGCCACAGAGCAGCTAAGCCCAGATGCCACAACTGTTGAGTCTGTGCTGCAACTTCCGAAGCCTGTGTGCCCTAGAGCCTGTGCTTGGCAGTGAGAAACCACTGCAACTGAGAAGGCCCCACACTGCAACAGAGTAGTCGTGTTCACTGCACCTAGAGAAATGTCTGCAAAGCAAGGAAGACCCAGCACAGTCAAAAATAAATAAACAAATTTAAAAAATGAAAAGGCCTAAAGAAGCAGAGGACATGCTTTCATTTGAGCCTACATTCAGAACCTTGAATTTCTGGAAGAAATAATAAAAGCAGGTATCTAAAAGAAAAAAATACAAAAAAACATACTGCAATGTACCAACTTCCTTACCTCTCAGATCTTCCTAACAGATACCCTCAAACTTTGCTAACTGGCATTTCTGAGGTTCAAAGCACTCAATCTGGGGACTCAGTGCTTTTTTCTATTCACAGATTGTGTGGGAATCCTGTCATTTGGGCAGGTTTCTCCACCCTCCTGGACTTCAACATATACTTCTAAGATTAATACTCCTTTCTACTTCCTCTGCTGTCTTATTCACTGGTGACAAAGAACTCAGTTTGTCTACAGTTTTTATTACTGATATGTTTAACTTTCTTTGATAAACCAAATATTCATAGTTTCTTTCCAATTACAACAGACTACTTTCTCTGCTCCACTAAGCAATTTTTAAACTAGTTTTATTTCTGTCAACCTAGAAATTGTTCTCTAATACACAGAATCTAGTACTAATTCATATAAATAATAATGTTATAGGTAAACACTGAACTAGATGCCACAAAAGTTGTTTATGTATTTGGAAGATGGTAGTCAAAAGGCATAAACTTCTAGTTACAAAATAAATGTGTAAACACACTATGATGACTATAGCTAACATTGTATAATACACAGAAAAGTTAAATTTATACAGAGACGCATGTCAGTTATTTCTCAATAAAACTAAAAGAAAAGAGAAATTAATGAAAATGAGTCACTTTAATTCTTGGTCATCTTCCTAACTAACTCATGCTTTGAGGTTAAAAAATATTTTCTAATCAATTTTAAATGACCTGGCAGGTTTTATTTTCCAATAATTCAAAACAATACTAGACAGCTAATAAGAAATACTTAAAGGGGTGTGTGTGTGTGTGTGTGTGTGTGTGTAAAATGACAGGAATGAGGGAATGACTAATGTAATTTTCCAAAATTAAGCTTCTAATGGAAGAAAATATGGGATTAAAATATTTCTCATATATTTCTCCATTTTTGACCATGGCAAATATAGGTAAAATAGTAAAAACAATACCAGATAAATACATAAAACCAGAAAATGTTGCTACCTAATGCTATAAAGTAAGAAGAGCATAGCTTAATCCATGCCCAAATGAGCTTAATTTTCTCTCTGCCCATAAAATTTAAATATATCAAGCCAAAATATTCAAACTTTCAATGATTCATTTCAGTTCAATTGCTCAGTCATGTCCGATTCTTTGCGACACCATCAACGGCAGCATGCCAGGCCTCTCTGTCCATCACCAACTGCCAGAGTCTACCCAAACCCATGTCCATTGAGTCGGTGATGCCATCCAACCATTTCATCCTCTGTTGTCCCCTTCTCCTCCTGCCCTCAATCCTTCCCAGTGCCAGGGTCTTTTCAAATGAGATAACTCTTCGCATTAGGTGGCCAAAGTATTGGAGTTTCAGCTTCAACATCAGTCCTTCCAATGAACACCCAGGATTGAACTCCTTTAAGATGGACTGATTAGACCTTCTTGCAGTCCAAGGGACTCTCAAGAGTCTTCTCCAACACCACAGCCCAAAAGCATCAATTCTTCAGGGCTCAGCTTTCTTTATAGTCCAACTCTCACCTCTATACATGATTATTGGAAAAACCATAGCCTTGACTAGACAGACCTTTCTTGACAAAGTAATGTCTCTGCTTTTTAAAATGCTGTCTAGGTTGGTCATCACTTTCCTTCCAAGGAGTAAGCGTCTTTTAATTTCATGGCTGCAACCACCATCTGCAGTGATTTTGGAGCCCCCCCCAAAATAAAGTCAGCCACTGTTTCCATTGTTTCCCCATCTATTTGCCATGACGTGATGGGACCGAATGCCATGATCTTTGTTTTCTGAATGTTGAGCTTTAAGCCAACTTTTTCACTCTCCTCTTTCACTTTCATCAAGAGGCTCTTTAGTTCTTCTTCACTTTCTGCCATAAGGGTGGTGACATCTGCATATCTGAGGTTATTGATATTTCTCCCGGCAATCTTGAGTCCAGCTTGTGTTTCCTTCAGCCCAGCATTTCTCATGATGTACTCTGCATAGAAGTTAAATAAGCAGGGTAACAATATACAGCCTCGACGTTTCTTTTCCCGATTTGGAACCAGTCTGTTGTTCTATGTCCAGTTATAACTGTTGCTTCCTGACCTGCATATAGGTTTCTCAAGAGGCAGGTCAGGTGGTCTGGCATTCCCATCTCTTTCAGAATTTTCCACAGTTTATTGTGATCCACAGAGTCAAAGACTTTGGCATAGTCAATAAAGCAGAAATAGATGTTTTCTGGAACTCTCTTGCTTTTTAGAAGATCCAGCGCATGTTGGCAATTTGATTTCTGTTTCCTCTGCCTTTTCTAAAACCAGCTTGAACATCTAGAAGTTCACAGTTCACATATTGCTGAAGCTTGGCTTGGAGAATTTTGAGCATAACTTTACTAGGGTATGAAACAAGTGCAATTGTGTTGTAGTCTGAGCATTCTTTGGCATTGGCTTCCTTTGGGATTGGAATGAAAACTGACCATTTCCTGTCCTGTGGCCACTGCTGAGTTTTCCAGATTTGCTAACATGTTGAGTGCAGCACTTTCACAGCATCATCTTTTAGGATTTGAAATTACCTCAACTGGAATTCCACCACCTCCACATAGTGATGCTTCCTAAGGCCCACTTGACTTCACATTCTAGGATGTCTGGCTCTAGGTGAGTGTGAGTGATCACACACCATGATTATCTGGGTCATGAAGATCTTTTTTGTACAGTTCTTCTGTGTATTCTTGCCACTTCCTCTTAATATCTTCTGCTTCTGTTAAGTCCATACCATTTTTCACCTTTATTCAGCCCATCTTTGCATGAAATGTTCCCTTCATATCTCTAATTTTCTTGAAGAGATCTCTAGTCTTTCTCATTTTATTGTTTTCCTCTATTACTTTGCACTGATCACTGGGCAAGTCTTTCTTATCTCCTTGCTCTTCTTTGGAACTCTGCATTCAAATGCATATATCTTTCCTTTTCTCTTTTGCTTTTTGCTTCTCTTCTTTTCACAGCTATTTGTAAGGCCTCCTCAGACAGCCATTTTGCTTTTTTACATTTCTTTTTTTGGGGATTTGTCTCCTGTACAATGTCACAGACCTCTGTCCATAGTTCATCACACACTCTGTCTATCAGATCTAGTCCCTTAAATCTATTTCTCACTTCCATTATATAGTCATAAGGGATTTGATATAGGTCATACCTGAATGGTCTAGTGGGTTTCCCTTCTTTCTTCAATATCAGTCTGAATTTGGCAATAAGGAGTTTGTGATCTGAGCCACAGACAGCTTCAGTCTTGTTTTTGCTGACTGTATAGAGCTTCTCCATCTTTGGCTGCAAAGAATGTAATCAATCTGATTTCGGTGTTGACCATCTGATGATGTCCATGTGTAGAGTCTTCTCTTGTGTTGTTGGAAGAGGGTGTTTGCTATGACCAGTGCGTTCTCTTGGCAGAACTCTATTAGCCTTTGCCCTGCTACATTCTGTACTCCAAGGCCAAATTTGCCTGTTACTCCAGGTGTTTCTTGACTTCCTACTTTTGCATTCCAGTCTCCTATAATAAAAAGGACATCTTTTGGGGGTGTTCTAAAAGGTCCTGTAAGTCTTCATATAACCATGCAATTTCAGCTTCTTCAGCATTACTGATTGGGGAATAGACTTGGATTACTGTGATATTAAATGGTTTGCATTGGAAACAAACAGCTCATTCTGTCGTTTTTGAGATTGCATCCAAGTACTGCATTTCAGACTCTTTTGTAGACTATGATGGCTACTCCATTTCTTCTAAGGGGTTCCTCAATGATTAACTGAATAGAAATATAAAAGCCAGAATGACATAGACAAGAATAAGCCTTTATAGATTCTTAGGCAGAAATTAGTTTAAAATGACATAATTTGAAATTCATTCCAACTGTTTATCCCTTAGGTAGGATTTATGTAGAAGCTTTCTTAATTTAGAGGTAACCTCATATGATCTCAACCACAAGGGCATGCTTTTCTAAAGGCACACGTTGGAATAAAATCTGAGAATTCTCCAAATCTCCAAAGGACTTGCTAAATGCCTTGGAGATTCTGAAATGTTCCTTTTCTCCTTCGCTGTTCCACAGCCTCAGCAGGGGCCCTTATTCTTCCTGCAAGGGCATTACACCCGTTAAGGTTGTGAATGCTGAAATTCTTGCAGTTTGCTACCTTCAGTGTATAACTGTGTGTGTGTGTGTGTGTGTGCACGCATGTGTGTGTGTGCACACACATGCATGCACTCAATTGTGCCAGACACTTTGCAAGTGTAGCCCACCAGGCTCCTCTGTCCATGGAATTCCCCAGACAAGAATACTAGAGCGAGTTACCATTTCCTTCTATAAGGATCTTCTCGGCCCAGGGAGCAAACATATGTACTAGCTTATTACTGTCATCTTGGACAGGTTGCTTCATCATCTCAGGCCTTCTTTTTTTCTTCATTTTTTTTTAATCTGTAAGGCAAAGACCTAAAGAAGTTAAAGTCTTTTCCAGCTATAACGTTTCAAAGTTTTATCATTTTCAGGGTGATAAGGTGAGAGGTTAAAAGACAAATCCTTGAGCTGAGCTCCATAAATCTAGGCTATATTGATTTTTTTAAGAAGTTACACTTCTGTGAAATTTCTGGAATTATCTAAACAGTGATCAACCCACAAAATTATCTGTATATGTATTTTATATTGGAAGTTTTTTTGCCTTACCCAGCTTTTATGCCCAACTGTATATTTCAAGGTTGCCTATATCTCTACTCTTAAAGAATTATCGTTATATAAAAACAAAGTAGGCCAGAAAACAATAATACTAATTTCCCTTCTTTCCTTTCTGTAGTAAACCATAAGCAAAGGTCAGTCAGTACAACAAATTTACTCACAAAAATTAACGTAAAAGTTTAGTAAAAATCTGTATTAGAAAACATTCAAATTTTCATAGCAAAACTAAAAAGAAGAAAGTTAATTTTATATAGATCTTTTAATACAGCTTTCCACAAATACATATCATTTACATAATTTATACTTTACTGAATTCCTTTTCTAAAGTTATTTATGTGAAAGTTCCAATACTGAAGCTCCAACATTTTGGCCACCTGATGTGAAGAGCCAACTCATTGGAAAAGACCCTGGTGCTGGGAAAGATTAAAGGCAGGAAGAGAAAGGGACAATGAGGGAGAGATGGTTAGATGGCATCACCTACTCAATGGACATGAATTTGAGCAAACTCCAGGAGATGGTAAAGGACAGGGAAGCCTGGAGTGCTACAGTCCATGCGGTTGCAAAGAACTGGACACGACTAAGGGACTGAACAACAACAATTTTATTGCACACTTGGTAACCAAAACATTCTACTCTTTAATTTGGAACTTCAAAATCATTCACCAAATCAAAAAACTTCTGCAATAATCAACCAGAACTCAATACTAGATGCTACCCTTCTTAAAGGCAGATTACATGTCTCATTACTTTTCATACAGTTCAAGAAATATAGCACATCAAGCAAATGCTTCTCAACATAATTTGTATTAAATTACAGTCCCCTATTGATGTTTGCATATATACAAAACCCACAGTATTCTGCACTGGTTACTTACTACAGAAGATTTATACCGTAGTCAGTGTCCTGATTAAGACACAAAATTTACCCTGACTGATCCATATGAACAAAATAACTAGTTGCAGAGGTATATGTGGGATTTCCGAGGTGATTCAATAATAAAGAATCCACCTGTCAACACAGGAAACACAGGAGATGCGTGTTTGATCCCTGGGTCGGGAAGATCCCCTGAAAGAGGAAATGGTAACCCACTTCAATATTCCTGCCTGGAAATCCCATGGGCAGAGGACCTGGCCAGCTACAGTCCATGGGGTCATAAAGAGTCAGACACGACTAACACTTTCACACATTCACTTTTTTTCTTTCATATTTTAATGTGAGGAACACAAGGTAGCAGATAGAATAGGGAACTCTTATTGGGAAGTAACTAAAATGATGCACTAGAAAGCACAAAATATACAACCAGGAGTTTAAGGACAGAAGGAAAGGAATTTGAGTCGGGTTTAGCTAGTGGAAAGGACCCAGCCAAAACCCCAGAGAGCAGGCGACACTGCGAGCGATTGTGCCAGGACCATAAAACAGCCAAAGATGGAGTCTGGCTCTCCCATCCAGTCGAGAATACAGGTTAGGGTTTCCTTTGGCTCCTCTTTTAAGGAGTAAAACAACCAGAAAGCAATTTCAGGGGCTCTTCTTTCTCTTTTCATTCTCTTCATTTGCTGTCTGAGTCCTAAAATAACCCTGTTTTGTCCACCAGTAAAAAAGTGCCTAAAATCATTCGTTCATCCAATCATTCATTCATGCTCTTCACAGGGTAAGCTGCTCTGTCTAATTTATTGGCAAAATCCTGCAACACGTAGGATGTGTGCCATCCAGCCGGCAAACAATAGGTACCAATAAACATTAGTTGAATAAATACCAATTAGTGAAAGAAGGAAGAAATGAAGATACTATAAATGTCTGTTGTTACAAAACACTGCAACTTTAAAGAAAACACTATGACCTGCCAATTGATTCACAAACATAAATGACTGCGATCAGCATGGTTAAGATTTTGATGTAGGATACAGGACTAAGAAACCTAGAGAGCCTGAAGTGGAAAGAGGCATGGCTCGACAAAGGGACAGCTGAGAACACAGAAAACAAACAGAACTTTGCAGAGACTTCACAGCTTTGTCAAAGGAAGGTTCTGTTTACCATCAGCTGGGAGGAGACAGACAGCAGCGTGGTGGAAATATGTTTGTTGTATTTGCTGCCAAGCTGCAGAGTTCAATTTCCAGGAATTTTTGGAGGTTTAGTATATGATTTAAACATCCTTATATAGAATATTTTTTCCTTCTAAAGATCCTTTTTACCATCTTGGCCATTTTTTTTTATTCTCAATAAGAGATCATTAAGTCTATTTGAAAGCTGCTGCTGCTGCTGCTGCTAAGTCGCTTCAGTCACTTCCAACTCTGTGCGACCCCATAGACAGCAGACTGAGCTAGGGAATAGGAAATCTACCTTAGTTTCAAACTTAAAAAAAAATTGTTTAAGCCAATACCTATGCTTTGAAATATCATACTGCTTTCTGGAAATTTAATATTAGAATACAGAAAGCAAAATCAAATTGTAAATCTACTTTTCTAAAAGATGCCAAAATATTTTGGAGGATAACTTATAAATTTAGATTTTATATTTTAAAATATCCTTGAATATTCTAGAAATACATATGTACATTGCCTTCCATTTGTGTTCATTTCACAGACTTAGATAAAATAGCCCCCTTGCCTATATATATATAATATATATATATAGCTATATATATATGAATATTTATTTGACTAAACAACAGGTATTCTTTAATTCAATACTAAACTATTTTATTATTTTTCTCTGGCTAATCTATTATAACAAAGAAATACTGGCTTTCATAAGTAAAGCCTCCTAGTCCTTTTTATCACTTCCTTGCTGGCATCTCAGAAATTAGAGTGATGAGTGGTCAATGATAAGGAGAAGAACAGAGAGGAGGAAAGAGAAAATAGACAAAACAGGTGTTACCAAAAAATTAGGACAACAGCATATAACCTAGCACCTGGGCTCCAAACTCTGTTCTACCACTAAGTGACTTGGGCATCAATGTTCATTCACCTATAAAATGAATATCAGAGTCAAACCCCTGCTAAGAGTCCCACTGGCTCTGCAGTACTATATGACTTTCCATGAGGTAAGACTTCTTTTCCTTTCACCTGAAATTCCTAGTTAAAAACAACATATCACTATTTTATCTGTCCCCAATATCATGACTATTAACACCATCTCTAGCTGCAACCTAAGAGATCACAAGCCCCGTCATACCTTAAACTGGCATCTTCTGTACCCAAAATAAAAAATGGGCTGGAGCACATACTCATAAGGGCTGCACGGCAGACTTTAGAAATGAGGCCTGCACATGTCTATTCTGTAAAACAGCCTTTCTGACTTTTGACCTGCCTTAGTATTATTTGCAGCAGCTTACTGACATTGCCAATAACATCACACATAATAGAACACACATCTTGTAAGTGAACCACAGATAGTGCCAGGCAACATAAAGAATTCAGGAAATACACACTTAAAATGTAAACTGTGTCAACAGAATAGCTACTGAAGGATCTGGAAGCAAACACACAAGCTGCTTCTCTGAGGTTAAGTAACCACATTTTAGGATTCCTCAATGGCTGCTGCCATAGTCTTGCTTTTAAAAGCCTCCATAATTTCTCAAGACATCATGTTTAACAAAAGGCCACATCTATTTCCCCCAATAAAGATTTAGTTTAACATTACTGGATATTTTTAGGGCACAAAAATAAAGCATGCCTTCCAGAGGTTGGAAAAAAGAGAAAAACAGCCTTTTAGAATTAGTTGGTACCACTATTCTGAAGCTTGTACTGTCCTTTTCAATCCTTGCAGAGAAACAATTAATAAAGGAATCCATTAAGACCTGATTATTGATGCTAAAAAAGGAAGGTAGAATTTCAGTCCTTTGAAGTAACTGAGAATGATTCGGGCCTCATTACAGAGATATAATCTACATTCATACATTTATGTTAGTGATTCAAATCTGTTGGGAGAGATTGAATTCCGTTAAATAGTGCATCTTTCCTGGGGAAATTTTCTCAGGCTTTCTCCAGCTAACCTAAGAGGTGACCTAACAATGCAAAGCAGTGGACTATTTAGGGATTCGACTGTGCTATAAAAGAAAGGCTGTACAGAAAAGAGAAAGAAGAACGAGATATAATCTAAAAAGCTATGTCAGCTTTTCCTTTGGGCTGTTTCCTAAATGCCCTTCCTGTCATCACGATGTACAGAAGAGCTGCGAAAGGGCTCTAGAACTTTTAAACACTGCACCTGCTGCAACCAGGTTTTAATATGGAGTTTTCAAGATGTGTTTTTCCCACTTAAGACAGAATAAAAACACAAAGTTCTAGCTTAAAGGTTTGAACAGCCTCTTCTGCTGGATAAGAAACTTGAAAGATGTCTGTATGTGTGCTGCCTGTGTGAAAGAGACAGAGAGACACAGAGACTATTTTGAGATTGGAGGTGGGGTGGGGGGAGATGTCTATTGTCAGTTTAAGAAAAAAAAAAAAAGCTCTTAAGCTGGCACCAATATTGTTGATGTCCAGTGTAGAGAAACCTCAAAATAATAACTTCCTGTGTTTTGTAACTTTTCATGACAGGATCTTTATTGTATGGTTTCATCAAACATAACTGTTAAAAAAGTGTAGTTTTAATTAGTTGTGCATTCAAACATTTGGATTCTGCTGAACAACTGGACTGAAACTCTAGTTCCTCAGCAACATTAGGCTTTTTTTTTCAGGCATTTTTTTTCAGCTCAGGTATAAAACTGTGAACTAGAACATTGAAATTAGTACCATGAGCTTTTTTTTTTTTTTTTTTTTAATATCCAAGCTTCAATGAAAGAACCAGACCTGTTGGATACAGGCTCTTTATTTGCTTAACTCTCTAATTAAGAGCTACAGACATCAGAGCTAATTATATTAAATATGAAAATCTACTGTGTCCACCACATTGCTAAAGTCTTCTAAATAAGCATTGTAGTGTTTTTTTTTTTAAATAATGCAATTAAAATCCTGATTCTAGTATTAAAATGTTCTGTTTCAAAGACCCTGAATGCACAGGAAAATAGAAGAGCATGTGTGTAAAGTCATTTATCAGGTCACCAAACAATGATTTGCAATATACCTAAATCCCATTTCCAAAGCTAGATTTTCTTCCCTTTGCATTTGCTCCTGTTCAATGTAGACCGAGACCAAACGCACATTGTAGGGGCTGTGGTTTGTAGTATATACACAAGCTCGCCTGATTAATTCTCTCCAAATTACAGTTACAGAAGTCAAACTCCCAAGTTCATCTTGAAGTGATTCTCCCTCTTAAAATAACTGCCTAAAAATTAGGTTGAACCATATGAAATTGCCGCTTCTGAAGGTCAAAAACCATAAAATATTGGCAATTCCATGTGTCCACCTGCCTCACATAAATACTTTATATGATTTATCTTCAGTGGCTCCTCCCGGTCAAGCTCTCCCTAGTTTAGAGTCGTTCTTGAAGAGAATCTCCAGGAATTCTCACTCAGATTTGAAAGGATTATCACAGTAGCTCCTTCTTTGTGCCTCTTAATCCTTGGCAAAGGCTTCCTAGTCTAGGACTTGATTCCGTCTGTACCTGAGACATGAGCAAGTCTGTCAGCGATGAAGAGTGGTGGTGAGTAAAAAAAAAAAGAGGGTGACTGGTGGTGCAGTTATATTGTAAAATAGAGCCTTTTAAACATTAAAATTGAAGCCAGAAGAAAAAAAAATACCCCTTCATGGCAAAGTGCAAAGGAAATTGCCTACCAAAACAGAATATTCTGCCAAATCGTAAGGTTAAATCTTCGCAATCTCAATAAAGGCGAATTCGCTTTGAAGTGCACGCGTTATTCTGTAAATGACCCTTGTGAGCAATTAGAAATCGGTCATTTCGGTTCCTGATTTCATTTGCGCTGAGAGGGGAGACTTTTAAGGGTGGTGATAAATCTCCCTGAGCTTAAAAGGCAGAGAGGGCCAAAGTGTGAACTTTTTACTTCAGCAACGGAAGCGAGAAATCAGAGATTCATTAAAGCAAGAGACCTCCTTGGAAGCTGGCAGAAGAGGAGGAAAGGAAGCTAATTATGTCTTCCTTTTCTCTGCTTGCCCCACCAGTTTATAATCTGCTGCTTTAAAAGGTTTATCCTCAGCATCTTCTGCTTTCTCCCTCACCCCTCCCCTCCTGGGAGCGAAGGGAAAAAAAAAAAAAAAGTCAGCCAAGCACCAGGCTCCAGGTGGCTCTCAAGTACTTCACTGCCAAAAAAATAAAAAAAATAAAAAAATCGTACGGTGGAAAACAAGTGAGAAAGGGGCTCCCCAGAGGAGACTGGTTCAGACTGGAAGGCAGCAACATTCGGAAAGCGCGAGGATACAGCTCACACCGGTCACCCGCGCGCCGAGCACAGGGACGCTTTCGCTGCAATTAGCCCGAGCTGGAGGCGCTGGCGGAGGCTGCAGGCTGCGGCGGCCCCGGGGGCAGGGCAGGGTCCCGCAGCCCCCGAGCTCCGGGCAAAGGCATCACGCTCCCTTCTCCCGGCTCCCCTGCTCTCCCCCGCTCTCCCAGCCCCTTCCCCCTCCCTCTTCTTGGCGTTCCCAGCAGCCGAAGGTTTCAGATGTCCCACCGCCGTTTGACCCCCTCCCTCCTACCCCCCCGCCACCCCCCCCACCTCCGCTTCTCCACCCCTGCAAATGAGGTTTGACCAGCGGAGGCAGAGCCCACCTCTGGCTTAGAATCACTGACATTTAGACTCCAGGCTTCAACCTGTTTACAAGCGGGCTTTCCAAAGGAAGGGGGGTGCGGGGGGGAGGGAAAGAGGGCCAAACAAAACACCAACCGCCATCCCCCCCGCCACCCCAAACAAGAAGTGACTTTCTGGAGGCTTCAAATCAACAGGCACCACCAAAAAGAGAAAGCAACAGGGGGAAGAAAACAACGGCTACCCCGGCAGCCGCCTCCGGTTCTGACAACTGCGAGGGACACACTTTCAGAGCTGGCTAGCGAACGGGGGCTGGTGCGGACACTGCCAACCGCACCGGGGCGCAGATAGCGCCCCCAGCCTCCCACCCCAGCCCTTTTGGGTTTTGTTCACCGTGCTGTCATCTGTTTTTCAGACTTTTTTTTTTTTCCCCTGCATTTAACATGGTGAAGAAAGGAGTGAAGAAGAGAACAAAGTAAACTCCTGGGGGAGTGAGGAGGGAGACTGACCCACACCACCACCACCACCACCAGCTCCTGCTACTGCGGCCACCCACGTCCACATTCACCAGGAGACCCAGGGGCGCGCGCGCGGCAGCGGATCCGAGAAAGGAGCGAGGAGAGGCAGCCGGCCCTTCCGCGGAGTTATGGATGTTGGTGCTTTCACTTCTGGCCAGATCCGAGCCCAGAGGGAGCTAACCAGTGGCCGCCACCTCCAGCTGTCTCCTTGCCTCGCACCAGGTCTTACCCTTCCAGTATGTTCCTTCTGATGAGACAATTTCCAGTGCCGAGAGTTTCAGTACAATGTGGAAATGGATTCTGACACATTGTGCCTCAGCCTTTCCCCACCTGTCCGGCTGCTGCTGCTGCTTCTTGTTGCTCTTCTTGGTGTCTTCCGTCCCTGTCACCTGCCAAGTCCTCGATCAGGACATGGTGTCACCAGGGGCCACCAACTCCTCTTCTTCCTCCTCGTCCGTCTCCTTGCCTTCCAGTGCGGGGAGGCATGTGCGGAGCTACAATCACCTCCAAGGAGATGTCCGCTGGAGAAAGCTATTCTCTTTCACCAAGTACTTTCTCAAGATTGAGAACGGGAAGGTCAGCGGTACCAAGAAGGAGAACTGCCCGTACAGTAAGTAACAAATGCGTGTTCCCCTCCTTCCAATTATCCACCCCCACCCCACAAGGGGGGTAAAATCTGTTCCAGATGTGGCCAGCTAAATATTTACGTCCCCAACTCCTGTAAAATGATTAAGTGGAATACTTTCACACTAAATCACCCCCCGCCCCGTGTATACATTGTGCTTCGCACCCCCTCCCCACTGCGCGCTCCCTCAACACCCCCACTCTCTTTGCTACCCCATCTGCCCTGTCTCCTTGGCTTGCCATTCGCGGGACCACGCAGGGCGCCCAAGAGTTCCCTCAGTGCATAGATGCCTCTCTCTGCTCCATCGTCCTTCCCCACCTCACCCCAAGGTCTCCTTTCCCTCCCTTCTGGAAATGGCTCAAGTAAACACATTTTGTTCTTTTCGCTGGCAATCATATTAAGAGTTTCAGGACAGTTTCCTCAAGCTGAAAATAATTATCCGCTGTCAATTGTAGGGACTTAATGGGAACTTTATTTAAGAGAGAAAAGTCAAATTCACTGTCTCTCCCCTCCCCCCTTTCTCTTTACCCCACCACCAGTGTAGACAGGAGGAAAACATTTTTCTGGTTTTGATTTTTTGTTGTTGTCGCTGGTCCCTCTTGTTGGTTTGAGTGATTGCAGTCCATGAAGTTAGCTTTGCAGGCACCACCGCTGCTATTTGTCTTCTGCCTGCCTTCTCTCTTGGTAACATGATGCTCATGTCTGCATTGTCAATAGCATATGCGCTGCTTTGTGGTGTCCTGTTGTACTCGTTTCTTCTGAAACCTCTCATATTGCAGAGGCATAGTACTACAGTGCTATAAACATCTGGGACTGGAGTCACACAGACCTCACACAAATTTCATTGTCATTCTTTTATTTTCAAAGTAAAAGTCATAAGTCTGTTTCCATGGTTATAGTTTATCCTGTAGGATGAGGTTTCCTCCTCAGTACAAAGTATGCCCCCATCCTTTGATTTCTTGCCTTTTTTCCTTTCTCCTTTCTCCTTCCTTCTTTCTTTCTTTCCTTCCTTAGCTGTTTCTCTTCTTTCTTTCTTGCAGGGATGTGGGCTGGGTAGGGGGAGAAAGAATTAGAAGAGGAGGGGTGGACATTGTGTCTCTTCTTGAATCAGCCCAGCAAAGCCAGATTACACTGTTGGCTTCCTTTCCTGCTTACTTTCAAGTGGTGAGACTTATTCATCCTCTATTGATTGCAATTTGAAAGGATCTGGAGGCTATGTAATGGCACACTGAAGACAGTAGACAATGACTTTAAACATCTTTAATGACCATTTAGCGTTATCTCCATGGTGCTTCCAAGT
This sequence comes from Oryx dammah, assembly GCF_014754425.2. Lineage (NCBI taxonomy): Eukaryota > Metazoa > Chordata > Mammalia > Artiodactyla > Bovidae > Oryx > Oryx dammah. The sequence goes on along the minus strand of NW_024070204.1, from coordinate 40,899,986 downwards.
CACCTTTTCAAGGGACTTTTTTGTGTCAATTGTTTGGGAATTCCAAGCATATATTAATATTTGCTAGCTAACTTAAATATGAGAGTCATAGATTTCAGATTCCTTAGCCCAGAAAGTATCTGGTATTAATGGGAAAGACAGTTAATCAAAACTTAGCATTATCTTTTTAAAATAAAGATTTACAAGAGTAAGACTTATTTTTCTTATTTGCGGAGTCACATTCAAAATTAACTTATGTTCCTCCTCAGCTGCTACTTCCATGTCCTAAAATTAGCAATATGTTTACAAGTAATAAAAATATTTGTATAAGTGTTTTAAAGTATTCCATCTTATGTTTATCACCAGAGATGAACCTGTACTCCACTACGTATCTATATTTTTCCTGCTTTTATTCATTAGAAATAACTGAAATAAAGTCAGTTATGATGACTCTTTTTGCTATAATTTGTTACAGGAATTTACTAGATATGATATATAGATATTAGGTTATTGATTAAATTTTTAATATTTTTATTCACTTCTAAAACAAAATAGTTATGGTACCATCCAGGTAGGATGATGGGGAAGAAGTGGTCCAACACTTACTGAAGAGTAAGCTGGGACAGGGACTGAAATCTTTCTTTGTATTTTTACTTCATGGAAATAATTCAAAAGAAATATAATAAAATTTCAGAGTGTTATTCTTGAGCAAAACTTTTTTACAAATAACAATGTTATTGCTGTATTTTAAGTGTCTTTATAATGTGATATAAGGACCAATTATAGTAGTTTATGTGTCTTAAATTACTATTTTCTAAAATAATGTACACTGTGTGATTAACCATTTAGTAAGATGGTTTCCAGGGTGCACATTAAAATATATTTTTACAGTAAGAATTATCTGCAAAGAGAAAAGTATATGATTTCTATCACATAAAAACAAGTGGAAAATTTTCACCCTGTCTAAGGGACACTAATACGTCTTCCATGTGACAAATTATAACTGATAGTCCTTGTTAAAATTATAATATCTTATATAGTAATGCAATCCTAATCAATGGTTGAAATGAAAGGAGGTGGAGCCTGCTCTGTTAATGGCAAACCATAAATAATTTAAGCTTTCCAAGAACATCTGTATCAAAACATAACAAGTGAATAGTAGAGGTTGAAAAAGCTTTAATTTCACATGTGGCTGGGTAATCAGAATGCTGCTACAATTTCCAGCTGGACTGATTCAGCTGAACTACATGGTATCATTAAGATATTGTCTAAATGTTGCATAATTACATGAGAACAAACTTTGCCATGCCTACAGGGTAATCAGCCAGCCAGCCCACCAAATGGTAGCCTGTTAAATATTAGGGTATCTAACCTCTGGTGTTCCTTGTCCAAAACCACATTTCAGTAACATTTTCCTAAACAAGTTATTAATTATTCTCAATGTACAAAGCTGTTCTTTTAAGGTTTGCTTATTTGAAGCTTATTATTATTTGAAGCTTAATTTTCTTTGTTACTTTTGACCCTAGTATTATTGCTGCTAAAATACAGTAACAGCTTATCTCACAGGCTACATGTTTGTAATGTCCTGAGTAATTAAATGACTGTTTCACTGGCTTTCTGCCAGCAAAATGCTAACAAAAGAGAAGTAAGGAAATCACCCATTAGCACTGCAAAATCATTTTTAGCTTCTACTTCCAAAGTTGGCTCCCAGAAATCGGATGGTTCTAAAAATAATACATATGCTAGAGAAACTCTTCTCCATTTCAAGTGACTATTATAATTTTTTAGTGATGGGGTAATTTTTGTTTGCTCCTTTGCCATTATGTGAGAGTAGAATAAAGGGAACAGTGATGAATTATGTTTCTCCTGCTAGAAGTCTGAGAAAGCCTGAATAATTTAGAATAGCTGTGGTGTATCTGTCACTAGATATGCTCAGGCTCATTTAGGTTTGTTTTATCATTCTTTACATCTAGAGCTTTGCCCTTGAAACATTACCACTCAGCTCCAGTTCTGGCCTACTAGAAAGGCTGGATACAGCTGTTAGGTGCCCTTGCAACTGGGACTGACGGTCTTATTTCTGGATGTGAGTAAAACAGCTGTGGGTTACTCCCATGATTGTCACTTATAGACAATAGGAGCCTAGTGAAAAGAAAATGCATCCCTAAACTTGAGAGAGTCGAAGATAGATATTTTCAAAATGGAAAGCCATACCACTAATTGGTACTTTCAGGAAAGGAGTATGGAAGATATTAGAGAAATCAGTGTGCACTGAGTATGCAGGCTCTGCCCTGTTTCTTAAATATATACCTCATTTGACACTCATAATCATTCTATGATTTAGATAAATCCACATTTTGCAAATATGAAAACTAACCCTCAAGAAAAATAAATTGCCCAAGGCCGTTCGACTGGAAATTGACGGAGCCAGATTCAAGCCAAAGTTGATTTCGTTTTATGACATTTCTTCTACCTCTCTACTACTGGCAACTTTGATGTCAATATATCAGAAGTAGATGCCACAGGAAACTCTGAAAAACAAATTATCCATATCCTTAATTGCTTCTTGCTATGTACACCAGTTTTTCATCAGAAAGAAATTGAAAGATAAGTAAAATTTCAGTGGAGCAGAATGAACTATGTTAAAGTTATCATTGCAGGTGGCAACATAGTATCAGACCATGTTAGTGCATACTCTGTGTGAAATATCACTTTTAATATTATGTTTGAGAATATAATTGTTTAGGGTACACAATATGCACATACATCCATCTCACAGAAGGCATTAGAAATACATGACTAAGAAAAATCCATGAATATCATAAATATAGTAATAGTTTACAGCTGAGGACCAAATGTTTCATGGTTTCCACATGTAATAAAACAATTTGATTGTAAATACAAGTGTGAAATTGGGCTGTTGAAGAAACTTCTGAAGAAAGCCTGATGTATGACTCTAATAGGAGCAAATCTTAGAGACCTAAAGTTTTAAAACGACTACAAATCAAAGGTACTTCACCGCATAGAAATGATAGATTATTGCCCTGTACTCAATCAAGGTTTATGTTATGACTTTTTAATCAGGATTAGAGCTTATTTTGTAGGCTTTCCTGATGGCTCAAACAGTTAAGAATCCGCCTGCAATGCAGGAGACCTGGGTTCAATCCTTGGCTTGGAAAGATCCCCTGGAGAAGGGCATGGCAACCCACTCCAGTGTTCTTGCTTATTTTAAGAAGTTAAATAAGGTTAAGGATATCATTTTTGAGGAAAATAAGGACTTGAATATTATCTCCTAATAAATATGTAACAGTTTTCTGGGAAGAAAACATACACAGCTTATGATTTCCACTGATAACTTATTTAGGCTGTAGTTTTTTTCTAAAATTTGGTTGCATAATTTACAACTGGTGGCATTTAGTCATGAGGATTGAGGATTTATGAAGGTGGAAGGCACTATTTAATGTTTACATGACACTGTCCTGTTACCTTTACTGCATTCCTACCATATGGACCCTCCACTTTGATGGATTTATCATAAGCCCGTTAAAAATGCACAATTACAGAGAGTTTCCTCTTTATAAACCTAATTTATAACCATCTACTAGAAGAAACTCAAGAGAACAGTTGGCAGAAATCACATGCTAATAAAGGAGTATGAGAATTTAGAGACCTCAATCTCTAGGTTTTTGGGTAGTTTAGTAATCTAGTACCAAAAAAGTATGTATCATTCTTTAAAAATAAGTCTTTTCAATGTATTGTTTAAGCACAGAACTTAAAAGAAGAATTGTGTTTTATACAGTGAAAGAAACCCCACTGCATGCATTTTTCTTCTGTATTTTTTACTACTCAATTTAGAGAGAAAAGCCTCAATCCAGGTGATTTCTTCATTTTTAATAAATTTATGGTAGAACCTGAATGGGCATTTTAAATTCCTATACAATTACCTTAATGTTCAGAGGCAAACCCCATTTATTATTCAAATGTCTGACTTTCCACAAGCCAAAATGTTGGAAAAAAGTTGAAGGCTCATTTGAAATGGAGCTAATATTCCTCACGTTTATGAGCTGTGTATGAATATCTCCATCTCTCCTAAGCCTTAAATGTCTGTATGCTTATCCAAAATTGAGTACAAATGATATTTCTTTATTATGCTTCAGAAGGAAGAGTCATACATGTGTATTAGTTCAAAGTGATTTTAATCTATCTTAACATTAATTCTGTGAACTTAGCAATGAAGAGTAATTCAGATGACATTTTTAGTACTACTATTCCAACATTTGTCAGGATTAATAGTTGATGTTTGCTTAATGTAAGTAAAATATTAGCATTTCCCTCCCAGAAATTAAAGTTCTCCTTTAATTTTCCAGTAAAATTGGGCATACAATTTATGTTACTGTAATTTTAACACCGTTTTATTACAATCTAGAAAAGTAATGAACCTCATTTTGTCTTAAGTTGTTTTATGCAGAAGTATCTTAATTTTTCATGTATATTGCAAAGTATTAAGATCATTTACATTTGCCCTTTGAAAAATGGTACTTGTTGCTTGGTTTTGCATACCAAAAGCACTTGCTTTTCATAATCGGCACTCTTTTTTGTCAGTGCCTTTTACTTCTACCTGTGCTAGTCAGTCAGTTATAACAAATGATAACCTAGAAACGTGCCTTTAAGATCAGTGTAAGAATATATACCAGCTTCTTGGGAAGCCACCAGTGACACTCTGATACCCAATTAATAAACAAAAAGTGTTGATGTTTTACAGAATTAGTTTAAAACCAAGTATTGATTTAGTCAGATTTTGCACAAATAGAATGTTCCCGGATATCTAAATGGGAGCCAGGTCACTCAAAAAATAATGGCTTTAAAGGTCCCCTTCCTTTTAAATCAGGTCAGTTGTGTTCTTTTCTTTGAACGCCATGTTCTAATTGGAACAATAAATCAAAGACGACACTCAGAGTAGATTCCCATGTAAGGTGGACAACTGGACAGTGACTTTTTACTGCTGCTAACACGTGCATCCAATTACCATTTGATAGATTCATGGTGCTGGCAGTAAAGCATTGCCTCATTTTATAATTCACCTAATAATTCCTCAACCTAGACCTGTCTACCTCTACCTATATCTAATCTGTCACTATGTGTGTTATCATTAATGAGGAATTTTCAAATGTTTAGCATGCTTCCTACAATGAACGATGACATTAAGATATTAATGAATCATTTAACTAACCATAATAGATGAGGTAAAGTATTGGTTAAGTCAATATATCCCCAACTTCAAGTAACTGTCAACTAAATATAACCTAATAATTTCACTACAGCTTAATTATGAATAGTGTGGGCTAACTGGAACTTAATTCTAAATAGCAAAATTTAAGAACTTTAAAAATAAATTCTAATTAAATAATCATAATGGCAAACTTAAGAATTTTTTAACAGGTATTTTTCTATGATCATTATTATTTTCTTTCAAGAACCTTATGTTGACATGTTTTCTGATCAACATATATTAATATGTTAATAAATGTATGTTAGCTCATCCTTAACTTTTTTTTGAGGCACTGCCCTTGTTTGAAGATATCTTGACATTTTCATAGAGTCTACAATTCAAGGCCCATCAACTGCTTTCTAGTGTTTCTATATTGAGGCAGTTATATATCTGAAATATCAGTAGTGTGAATCCTTGATGCATTATCATCCTTTCACTACTTCACTATTTTCTCCTCCTTCTTTAGTTTTCTTTTTTTCCCCCTTTTCCCTGGTTTCTAAACCCCTTATTTTTCACTGAAGCAAGGGAAAGTCATCCATCATCATTCCTTAGCATCCTGTGTTATGTTTAGAGCCAGTAGCCTAGTCATTTTTGGATGTATAACATCTAAAACATGCAGTTTATATTCTATGCATAAAAGTCTTCAGCAATGCAAACTCCACCTACTCTAGCAGGTGCCTCTTCTTCCTGAATCTCCAATAAACTCTCCATTATCCCAGCACTCAGGCCAGTTTCTTATAGCTTTGCCATTAGTGAAGTGAGCAAACCATTTCTGAGAATGGATGGTAATTGTCTGGTTACTAAGTCATCAATCTGCATTTTCCCTTCAGGTTAAATATTCTGTTCCAGTAATACTCCCTAAATATTCATTTTACCTATCTTCTGAAAATTGTTTTAGTATATGCAACATTTACTAAATACTTTGTCAATTTTGTGAACCTTTTCCTTTTGTCTGGACTTCTATAAGAGAAAGTAAAGATGATTTAGGAAATCAAATATTACTTATATTTTAATCATCATTTACTTCAAAAAGCTGAATGCTATTTTGGAGGTCTTTGTGCGTATGCATGTGTGCTAAATCGCTTCAGTAGTGTCTGACTCTGTGACCCTATTAACTGTAGCCTGCCAGGCTCCTCTTTTCTACTGATTCTCCAGGCAAGAATACTGTAATGGGTTGCCATGCTCTCCCTCCAGGAGATCTTTCCGACCCAGGGATTGAACCTGCATCTCTGACATCTCCTGCGTTGACAAATCAGTTCATTATTATTAGCGTCATCTGGAAAGCCCCTTGGGGATGTCTTTAATATTTCCAAATTCCAGAATTTTACTTAAATTATAAAGTGCCTCTGTATAACCCTGCCAATTGTAGCTCTCTAAAATGAAACCCATGTTCTCATTTTAATACTGGTTATCAAAGAAGAAAAATGTAAGATGTATGTGCATTTGTATTTCGGGTTGACCAAATGTAAAAATGCACATAGCTTTATTAGAAAGATACTGAGAAACTGATAGGAGCTAAAATTTAAATTCATAGCATATGTGTATTCACATACTTCTCTCAAGAAAGAAATTTTGGCACTGATTGCTGAATTAGATTTATTTTTATTATATGCAGAATCTGGCTATTTACATATGTTAGATTGATTTGTTACTATAATAATAATTAAAAGCCAAGCTTCTTTCTACAATTAGTTTCAAATTATATAGATAGGCAGATATAGATAGATGGATTCCCAGAGCCTAAATAGCTTTGATTTACTGATAGAATTATTAAAAGACAAATTAATATTCTGCAACATGAGGAAACATGACACTAATTTATATACTATTTATGTTTCGAAGTGAGGTATATTTACAGTGTGATTAATAACAGTGATTAACAAGGTTGTTGTTCAGTCGGTAAGTCGTGTCCAACTCTTTGGGTCCCCATCAACTGCAGCATGCCAGACTACCAGATTTCTAGGGCACTTTTTGGAATGTCTCTGTAGAAGGATGTGATTCCTCAAATATGAAATATGAAAAGAAAAAGTGCTAGGGATATTAATCCCTAAGATTAAGAAGTTGACGAATGAAACTACATAAGAAGTTGGCGAATGAAACTACATAAATGCTTTAAAGCTGAATCAAAAGGGATGGTAAAGAACATATAATTAGAATGTTAGAAGCCAGAGGAAAAGCAGAGAGTCCACAGAGCATTTAGACACAGACTGTGAAAGGAAGAGGAGATGGTTTGCTGGAGTGATGAAGACAAGGGTTTTGAACTCTCAGGAAGGAGATCAAGCTAATGAGTAGCACTGCAAAAGGGCTGACATGACAAGAAAGGTGTGAGGGAAATATAACCCAATCCCTGGCGTTCGACTGGATGTTAAATTAACTGAAATGAGAACCTGCGATCTAAAAGGAATCCCACAGAAGTAATCGCAGCCATGATATCAGAGTAAGGAAGGCTAAATCTGAGTTCCTGTTAAAGAGGCAAAAGGGTAGAGGGGTTAAAAGTGTGGGCTTTGATTAAAAATGATTACAACTATGGGCCTGGATCAAAAGTAAGCTTTGTAGACACAGAAGTGGGTGCATTTGAGGCTCCAAACTGCCAGACAATAGCGTATCACTTGGGCAAGTTGTTATCAGTAGAACAAGGGTAGTAACAATACCTACCTCTTTTCTCCATAGTAAAGATGAAATGCGATCACTCATTCATTCAACAGAAATGTCTTAAGTGCCTGCATTGTGTCAGATACTATCGGACACTTAAATACATGCTGAACAAAGATAGTTTTGCTCTTGCAGAGCTTCACTTTACAGACAGTATCCAAAAAAAAGAAAAAGAAAAAACAGATATATGATGAAAAATTGGGGTAATTGTATGGAAAGCATGCTACTCTAACAGAAAACAGTTGGTACCTATTCCAGGCTAGAGAAGCCGAAGCCTGTTGAAGGTGAGAGGTAGGAAGATGGGTAAAGCATGGAGAGAGTTTGGTGCCTCCTACAAGAAGTACAGAAAATGCACACTGAGCCCAGGGTTTAGTGAGAAGATTGGAAAAGCTGGTATTTGTAAGAGCTTAATGGTGCCCTCATCAAATGAGTACTATATAAAGAAAAAGTATGATGCATCCTCTTATTGCAAGGGTAAGTATCAGGAAAGCAACAAGCAGATTATTTGATGAAATGAGAGCTAAATAATAGAATAGAAGAAAGAAGAAGGGATGAGGGATGCACTTGGAATTTTTTAAAAGCAGAAATCTTAGAACATCTGAAGTAATTTAAGATTTGGAATTGTAGTATCCATAATGTTCTGAAGATTGGGGAAAAGCCTAGAAGTCTGGTTCATTAAGAAACTAGGCACATTAAGAGACCAACAGACATTTGAAAATTGGAGAGGACTCTAGGAGTCCAGTGATTAAGAATCCATCTGCCAATGCAAGAACATGGGTTCTATCCCTGGTCCAGGAAGATTCCACTTGCCCCAGGGCTACTAAGTCTGTGAGTCCAAGTTCGAGAGCCTGTGAGCTACAACTACTGAGCCTACTCTCTGCAACTTGAGAAAAAAGACCCACTGCAGACAAAAATAAAATAAATAAATAAAATTTAAAAATAAAATTGAAGATAACTTGAGAAGAGAGTGAAGAGCTAAAAATAAAGAGTAAAGAAGGTAACAGTTGTGTTCAAGGACACAACAATAAAAGAGAACAAACAAAAGGAAACCAATAGCAAAGACAGTAGGGACAAAACAGGTAACCATAAAGATTAGAAGAAGACAGATGGCTGCATTAAATGGAAAAGTAAGTGACTCAGTTCTTAAATATTTCACAATAAATCTTATATTTTAAGTTATGATGTGGTTTTGAATCAGGATAATCCCAGATGCTCAGCTCTCAGGAAATTCTGTAGTTAGGTTTCTATTTCTTATCCCATGCCTGTGACCTTTTTGACTCATACCCTCAAAGGGTTTGCAATCTAGAGGGGGAAACAGGAGATCTTCACAGACAGTTAGAAGGTAACACAAGGCAGCTTACACTAAATTCCAAAGAAGCAGGGTGGAACTTAAGTAAACAGTAGCCTGTAACTAGGGAGGGATGAATGACATGGGGAGTGTCGCACTGAGAGAAAGGAACTCCAGATAGACTAGATAAGAAAGCCAGAGTAAGAAATATCCTAAAAGAAGGCATGGAACCATGTGGTCACATAACCTGACATGAGACTTTTAGAAAATAACAGGCAGGTAGGTCAATGGGGTGGAGCAGAATTTGCAAATCAGTGGGTATCTTATGATATACAAGCAAAATATGCCAGAGTGTACCATCATGGGAGAGGGAAATATGTAGAGATCCTTAGATTTGAGGACTAGGTTTTCTGCTAAAATATTACATTTACATAGTTTGCAGTTAAAATTGGCCTTCTCTATTTTATATTTGTTTTATTTTTTGAGGTAAAGAAAAAAAAAACAGAAAGCAGAGATATATGAAAAGAGTATGAATTGTAGTACAATTGACACAACCTAAAAATATCAAAACAGTAAATTAATCTGCCAAAAAAAAAAAAAAAGAAAGCTCTGAACTACTTTTGTACTGCTGCTGCTGCTGCTAAGTCGCTTCAGTCGTGTCCAACTCTATGCGACCCCATAGACAGCAGCCCACCAGGTTCCCCCGTCCCTGGGATTCTCCAGGAAAGAACTTTTGTACTAGGTACAGGAAAAAGTTCCTGGAGGAGGGCATAGCAACCCACTCCAGTAATCTTGCCTGGAGAATCCCATGGACAGAAGAGCCAAGTGGGCTGCAGTCCATGGGTTCACGAAGAGTTGGACACTGAAGCGACTTAGCATGTGCTCATGCACAGGAAAAAGCAGTTCTTATCTACACCAAATGGCATCATCTTTAGCATTCCTGATTTGCTAAATGATCGCTATTTAAAAATTCAAAATAGCTTCTCCTGCAGAACTTCTTGACTTATACCCACCCCTGGGAAGAGATTTTTGCAATTTCACAGCAGATTCCCAAAGGGAACTACTGAACCCTCAATTTTGCTCTAAGGTAAGGTAAGGTGAAGTCGTACAGTCGTGTCTGACTCTTTGCAACCACACACACTTAACCAGGCTCCTCCGTCCATGGAATTTTCCAGACAAGAGTACTGGAGTGGGTTGCCATTTCCTTCTCCAGAGGATCTTCCCCACCCAGGGATCAAACCCAGGTCTCCTGCATTGTAGGCAGATGCCTTACCGTCTGAGCCACCAGGGAAGTCCTTAGTCCTTACTCCAAAGGGAACTACTGAACCCTCAATGTTACTTGCTCTACCTGTATATTTTTTCTCGTTGCTGTTCTAAATTGTCTTAGAGTTACTTGGTTTGGGCGTTAGGCAGGAAAATAAAATTGACTACAGCTTTTTTTCTTGCAGAAGAGTAAACTTAAGTATTTCTAAAGGAGCAGGATACTGACAGCATATATGCAACTGCACCCACTATTAAGATCATGAGCTTTGCAGACAAACTTACTGATGCAGAATCTGGGTTCTGAAACTGTGAAGCTTCAGCCATGGCCTTGACAAAGAACTCCAAGGAGGGACTTGATCTGTGCAGCTGTTAAGTGAGAATAATCATATCACCTACCTCATCACTGTTGGAAGGATGTCTGTAAATTTACATATGAGACTATAAACGTAAACTCGACATAGGATCAGTATATTTTAAGAGCTCAAAAATGTTGGCTCCCATTACTATTTTATGCTATGACTACTGTGTTGCTTTTAATTATCCCATTTTCTGGAAAGATCTCTAAGTCATAGGATAATAAAAAATTAAACAGAAAAGCTGTATCATACCTTCCTTCAGGTTTCCCAGGTGGCTCAGATGGTAAAGCATCTGCCTGCAGTGAAGGAGACCTGGGTTCTATCCCTGGGTCAGGAAGATCCCCTGGAGAAGGAAATGGCAACCCACTCCAGTACTCTTGTCTGAGTTCCATGGACAGAGGAGCTATAATCCATGGGGTCAAAAAGAGTCGGACATGACTGAGTGACTTCACTTTCACATTCACTTTTTACCACCTTACTTCACTTTATAGTTTATACAGAATTTTAATGTTTTCATTAATTGATTCTCAGGAAAATTCTGTGAAATGGGTCACGGTTACCCCCATAGTATCTTTTTTGTTATTGTTTAGTTGCTAAGTTGTGTCTGACTCTTTCATGACCCCATGGACTAGATAGCCCGCCAGGATCCTCTGGCTATGGGATTTCCTAGGCAAGAATACTGGAGTGGGTTGCTATTTCCTTCTCCAGGAGATCTTCTTGACCCAGGGATCGAACCTGAGACTCCTGTACTGGCAGGAGGATTCTCTACCACTGAACCACCTGGGAAGCTCTTTTTTTTTTTTTTTTCAATTACAGGACTTTATTAATAAAGTATATCATGATTATGATTTTGGGAAAAAAATTTAAAAATCTTCAACCTTCAAGTTAATGTAGGTTAGGCCACCCAAAAGACAAAGGAAAGATAACATAAAAGTCATGGTTCAATAGATAAATAAATATTTATTTATTTTTAGTGTTAGTCACTCAGTCGTGTCTGAATCTTTGTGATCCCATGGACTGTAGCCCACCAGGCTCCTCCGTCCATGGAATTCTCCAGCAAGAATACTGGAGTGGGTTGCCATTTTCTTCTCCAGGGGATCTTCCCAACCCAGAGATCAAACCTGGGTCTTCCTCATTGCGGGCAGACTCTTTACCAACTGAGCCACCTTACTATCTTCAATGACAGACTTGAGTCTAAAAGTTATGGTGCCAGACCGAAGTTATATTGTTAGAAGAAGTGAGTCAGGGTTTAAACATAGGACAGTCTTGGAAGTGACCTTCCATCCTGATTGGCCTGGCCCAGTCTCAGTGTGTGCCTCTTGTTCTGGCATGTTATTAACAGCACTCTTGTTCACTCTCAAAGTACTTCATTACAAAGTCACCCTAGTCTTAGCCATTCTGGTTTGTGTAAAGCGCAAATCTACACAAGCCATTTCCCTCTCAAACACTTCCATTTGTTCACAGTGTTCTCAGAATCATATCTTAATTTCTTTGCATGGCATCTTAGGCCTTCAAGATTGTTGCTTATGGAGCCCCCCAGCCCCACCTCATTTCTTAATACATGCCCCATTATAGACATACTGAGTTGATTTTAGTTCCAGAACATGCCTTATTCTTCACATGAAGCCTTTGCACACACTCCTGAGTCTGATTAGAGTGGTGTTCCTGCCCTAGTCCCCTTTCTTTTAGGTCCCAGTTAGATGTCAGCTCTAGGAAACCTTTCTGACCACTCTATTGTTTCTGCAAAACCTGTACTCCCAGACACCCTGTATTTAGTATTTTAACACAATCTCATACTTGATTAATTTACCCATCTAGTTTCCTTATACACAGAAAACTTGTTGAGGGTGAGCACTATAGGCCTCACACTGACCTTTGCATACAAACCCTTAATATACTGTCTAGTGTATAATGGGTCTTCTCATTAACATTTATTAGATAAAATTATTTTTCTAACTGCATGTCCTTGAGTCAATATACTTAAGCCTTTCTTTGGTTTCATCACATGGTCTGGAAAGCATGATTAACATATTACCTACTTGAAAAATATAGTTGAAGTAAATTATCTTCTAAATTCCATAGGGTTCTAAGTTCTGCAGTTCTGAGAACTTAGACACTAAATGAGGCATGATTACTTAACTAAGTGTTAAGTGCATACATTCACACAAACTTCTGAATGCAAGTTTGTGTAATCCTTGAAATAGGTTGCTTCCCATCTTTTTCCAATTTGCCTAAGTTTACTATTGACTATGTTCAGTGGATATGTATGATAAATTTACACTTTTAAAACTGATGCTGACTGTGGGATAGTTATTAATGGCTTCAGAGTTGTATTTGTGTTCTGGGGTAATTTGGTGACAAGCAATGAGCAATTCTTGGTAATTCATTTAGAGAAGAAGAATGTACTGCAAAAGAATGGGAGTAAAGGGATATGGTTCATAGTCTTGGCTATGTCAAAACATTTGCTATGCAATCTTAGGCACATCATTTACTTTATCTTGGCCTCAGAAACTTAATCTGTGAAATGAGGGTATTAAACTAAATACAATTATTAAAATATTTTTGTCTGACCATTTCCTAGATTAAGGACCAGATGCTAAGAACATATTTATTTTAGGAGAGATAATAAATACAGTATGCTGAATAACAGCCACCCAAAGATATCAGGTCCTAATCCGTGGAGTATGTGAATGTTACATTTATATGATAAAATTTTGCGGATGTAATAAAGTTAAGGATCTTGAGATGAGGAAATTATCCTGCGTTATCAAAGTTGGTCCTAAATGCTATCACTTGTTATTGTACAAGGAGACAGGGAGATTAGACACACATAGACAGCAGAAGGCACTTTGATGATGGAAGCACAGAAAGAGATATTTAAAGATACAGTGCTCTGGCTGTGAAGACAGATGAAGGAGCCAAGAGCCAAGGGATGTGGCTATAGACCTGGAAGAGGAGAAAGACAGATTTCTCCTCTAAAGCGCATGGAAGGAGCTTGACCCCACTAATACTTTGACTTAGCTCCAGTGAAGCTAATATTAGGCTTCTAGCCTCCAGAACTATGAAAGAGTAAATTTCTATTAAGACACCAAATTTACAGCAGCTACTTGTTATAGCAGCTTGTTACAGCAGCTACAAGAAATCAACACAAATTTTGATATTGCAGAATGGGGTGCTGCTGTAACAAAAACCTAAAATCGTGCAAAAGACTTTGAAATTGGGTAATGAGTATGAACTGGAAGAGTTTTGAGTCATGTGATAGAAAAAGCCTTGATTGCTTTAAATGTAGCATTGGTAGAAATATAGATATTAAAAGCCCTTTGGTGAGACTCCAAAGCAAGTGAAGAGCATAGTAGAGAAAGCCTGTATCATCTTAGAGAATATATGTATCTTCACAGAATGTTGGTAGAAATGTAAATATTAAAACTGCTTCTGGTGAGAGATAGAGGAAATAAGGAGCATGTTATTGGGAACCAGAGGAAAGACAATTCATGTCATACAGTGGCAGATATTTAACGTAAACTGTGTCTTAGAGTTGTGTGGAAAGCTGTAAGTGGTGAACTTAGAAATATAAATGAGAAAGTTTCTAACAAAAGTGTTGAAGGTGCCATCTGGTTTCTTCTCATGGTTTACAGTAAAATGTGAGAGGAGAGAGATAAAGTGAAGAAAGAACTATTAAGTGAAATGGAACCAATCAGTCTATCCAGATGGCAAAAGATGCTAAATTAAATGATTCAGTATTTGAAAAATAGAGGAGGGAGAGGGGTTCAGGATGGGGAACACGTGTATACCTGTGGTGGATTCATGTTGATGTATAGCAAAACCAATACAATATTGTAAAGTAATTAACCTCCAATTAAAATAAATATATTTATATTAAAAAAAGAAAAGTAGTTTAAGAAAAGGCTAATGGTGTGACTGAATAGCCTTATGCTAGTGCATGTGACATGAGTTCCCTTAGCCATCATAACAGAAGCCAGGAATAGAGGATTTCAAAGATCTGGGGAGGACCCTTTTGTTTATTTACATGAATGCCGTGACAAATACACAGGAGACCCACAGAGTTTTTGAGAATGTTATGTCAGCAGAAACACTGCCTGCTTGGACTGAAAAAACTGAAATAAGACCAAATGAAGGGAAGCTGTCAGACTCCTCAGATTCTACAAGCAGGCTGGTAAAACCATTCAGCTACAAACACATAGTAGCTTTTAAGAAAGGAAGGATCATGGTGAGGGCAGAGCCTTGGGCTTAGAAGACAGAATCACAAGTACAGACACAGAACCTTCAAGCCACAAAGGACTAATCCCAAGTCTTGAAACCTAATGGAATTTGCTCTGCTGAATTTTGAAATTAGGTGGGACTCGACCCTTTTCTTCCTTCCATTTTTACCTTTCCCTTTTTATGTAATCAGAATGACTATAACACTAGTGCTTTGCCTGTCCCACTA
The DNA here is from genome assembly GCF_014754425.2 of Oryx dammah. Taxonomy (NCBI): domain Eukaryota; kingdom Metazoa; phylum Chordata; class Mammalia; order Artiodactyla; family Bovidae; genus Oryx; species Oryx dammah. Next base: position 40,884,735 of record NW_024070204.1, on the reverse strand, counting down.
TTGTATTTTGGGCATAGATATTTTATTTTCTAGATTTCAGAATCATACCTAGAGTCTCATGGATACTTAATTTAGATTAGTTTGGTGATGAGATGTGGGATTTTTAAGCTCATCATATTTAAATGAGATTTCAGACTAAAATTCATGCTGTGATATGTGGAAGTTGGGGAGGTGTTGGGGTAGAGTGAGTATACTTTACATGTGAAATGGATGTAAATTTGGACTGTCCAGAAGGTATTACAGTATGCTGAATAATGACCAACGCAAATATCAGGACCTAATCACTGAAACCTGTGAATTTTATAAATTTTTAAAAATGTGATTAGATGAAAAATCTTGAGATGAGGAGACTGAAATTATCCTAGATTATCCAAGTAGGTCCTAAATACCATCACGAATGTCTTTATAAGATAGACTCATAGGGAGATGACATACACACAGAATGTAGAGGGTGATTTGATGATGGAAACAGAGAGAGATCTGAAGATACTATACTGTTGCCTTTAAGATAGAGGAAAGGCCGTGAGCCAAGAAATAGGCCTCAAGAAGCTTGAACAGGTAAGGATGGTTTCTGTCTGAAGAGCCTAAAGAGGGAATATGATTCCACTAACATCTTGATTTCATTCTAGTGAAACTGATAATGGACTTCTGGCTCCCAGAACTGTGAGAGAACAATTTTTGTTGTTTTAAGTCACCAACTTTGTGCTGACTTATTCCAGCAGCACTGGAAAAATCATATAGTAAACTCTGACAGATTTATGTGGCCCAAACTAATGGTGATTTGACAAAAAGAGTATTTTATAATAGAAAGCACTAAACATTGACTCAAATAGATGTAAAGTACAACATTTCATCCACCACTTACTAGCTGTGTGACTGAAATACGTTTCCGAGAGTCTCATGATTCAACTGATCAATGAAGATTAAAATAATTTATCTAAATTATTTATGTAATAATTTACATAAATTATTATATCAAGCAAAGTATTAGGCTTATAATGGAACTCCAAATTTTAGTTGAATCTAAATTGATGACAAGTTTAAATGACTATATATTTATAAAACATTGTTTTAAAAATATAGTTTATTTGCATCTAGTACTTTGACTGCTGGGAACTACCAAAGGCAAAGAAGAGCTTTGAATGTTTGATGCAGAACTAGGCTATACTGTTGGCCTGTTTTTCCATTGGGTTATAAATTCAATCTGGATTAAAGAATGTTTTCATCCTCCTCACTGGTCCAAGAGCTAGTGTCCTGAAGATGCTTGCTAAACCCATGAGAACCTTCCCGGCTTACAGTTAAGGATAATAGAAGATCTGTTTTTATAAATGGATCAGTTCAGTTCAGTTCAGTACCTCAGTTGTGTCCGACTCCTTGCAACCCCATGGACTGCAGCATTCCAGGCCTCCTTGTCCATCACCAATTCCCAGAGTTTACTCAAACTCCTGTCCATTGAGTCAGTGATGCCATCCAACCATCTCATGTAATTAACATGTAAGCAAGTGGTACTTTATGAAATATTTCAATGTGTCAATATGTTGAACATACTAAACTTGTGTTCTCCTTGAAACTATACCCTGCATCATCTATCCTCTTTCACTGTGGATAGAATTCATATAACAGCCCATGTTTAAGCCTCTCACATCTCAAAATGTTTCCATAATAGTATAACTCTAAATTTATTATCATGATTGTTTCTATATCTTGAAATTTTAAGGCCTGGGAACATATGATGCCAAAATTGGCATTTCATCTTCCAGAAAATTAATTTCTGTCACAATAATAGAAGCTATGAAATGATATTTAGTCACTCAGTTGTGTCCAACTCTTTGGACCCCATGATTATACAGTCCATGGAATTCTGCAGGCCAGAATACTGGAGTGGGTAGCCTTTCCTTTCCAGGGGATCTTCCCAACTCAGGGATCAAACCCAGATCTCCTGCATTGTGGGTGGATTCTTTACCAGCTGAGCCACAAGGGAAGCCCTATGAAGTGGTAGACAATAGATACATGTTTTATTGTCAACATTCAAAACACGAAGACCATGGCATCCGGTCTCATCACTTCATGGCAAATAGACAGGGAAACAAATGGAAACAGTGACAAGACTCTATTTTCTTGGGCTCCAAAATCACTGCAGATGGCGTCTATAGCCATGAAATTAAAAGATGCTTGCTCCTTGGAAGAAAAGTTATGACCAACCTAAAAAGCATATTAAAAAGCAGAGACTATTTTGCCAACAAATGTCTGTCTAGTCAAAGCTGTGGTTTCCAGTAGTCATGTATGGATGTGAGAGATGGACCATAAAGAAAGCTGAGCACTGAAGAATTGATGCTTTTGAGTTGTGGTGTTGGAGAAGACTCTTGAAAGTCCCTTGGACTGCAAGGAGATCCAACCAGTCAATCATAAAGGAAATCAGTCCTGAATATTCATTGCTGAAGCTCCAATACTTTGGCCATCTGATGTGAATAACTGACTCATTTGAAAAGACCCTGATGCTGGGAAAGACTGAAGGCAGGAGGAGAAGGGGATGACAGAGGATGAGATGGTTTGAGGGTAATTCCAACTTGATAGACTGAGTTTGAGCAAGCTGTGGGATTTGGTGATGGACAAGGAAACCTGTTGTGCTGCAGTCCATGGGGTCACAAAGAGTCAGACATGACTGAGCGACTGAATCAAATTGATTGATTAGGATAATGGGACTTTTTCCAAGTGGAAGCTGACCGTGGCATCTCCTAATTTAGAGGTTATGGAGCTTACTCCTTTTTATCCTTAGTACTCATGGCTAACTGAATACATGAATAAGTGTTAGTCGCTCAGTCGTGTCTGATTCTTTGTGACTCCATGGACTGTAGTCAGCCAGGATCCTCTGTCTACAGGATTTCCCAGGCAAGAATATTGGAGTGAGTAGCTATTCCCTGCTCCAGAGGATCTTCCTGATCCAGGGATTGAATGTGGGTCTCCTGCATTGCAGGCAGATTTTTTACCTTCTGAGCCACCAGGGAAGCATTGTTAACTGGGGTTACGGTAATTTGAGAAGAGAGGTAATAATGGTGAAATGGAAATGGTGCGTACAATTAGGAATAGGGCACTAGTGCATGAAAACTGGGGATAAGATCTGACCCAGGACTTTCTTGAGCACAGTGAGTATGCTAAAGGGGAGGATCAATCCCTTTAGCCTTGGCAGCAAAGATTTTTACTTGTAGTCTCTGAAACCAAGCAAATAATACAGATCCATATAAATTGACAACAGTCTTCTTAAGCTTTGGTAGCAATAGAATGGCCACAGAGACAGTTGTAAGTTATGATTTGAAATCCATTCTCTACCCAATTCTCTTAATGAAAATAAGATACCGTTTAATAAATCCTTAGAAAAGAGGTTTGAAGCAAAAGATGAGGCCCAGTTTCAACAGCTAATAACAATAGACAATGCTAGGTATTTTTCAAAGCTGGGCCTATGGACCACATGATGAGAATGAACCAGATGTTTGCTCAAAAGGCAATTTATGAGTCTTATTCCAGAAATACTGCACAAGAGAAGAGGGGATGGATAAGAGAAGATACCCAGGAATTTGAACTTTAATAAACATCCCCAAGCAATTCTTAATGTCAGTGAACCTCTAAGAAACAAAAAAATTAAGTGTGACATTATGCCTAGTGTAGAGGTGAGGAATGAAAGGTCAAGGTGTTTTGAGTTTTGGATAATCTGAAAATTTTGCCGGAATGAATCTCGTGGGCATATTCCATGTCTGCATGTTTCTCATTTTTGCACATCTTCTCAGAAAGAAGCAATAATGTATTCTGTAAAGAGAAAGTATTTTCAAAGTTAAGACATATGCTAATGTTAAATCCCCCTTGGTTGGTAGATTTTCTGATAGATCTGAAGTTAGTCAGTTTTCAGTTCACTACAGGAAGTGTATGAGCTATGTGTATGCTACATGTGGGGTGAGGGAAGAGAAGAAGACCCTATGCCCATGTAAAGCTGTCTGGGTTCGCACCATGCAGAATGCTCTGCCACTACTGTTTATGAGGGAGAGCTGGGGAGGCTACACCAAATGACAACTGAGTAAACAAACGTTTAGAGATTCAGGGCTCCTTCTCACTTGTTTTGTTTTTTTTTTTTAAAGCCACAGGAATTTGTTCACAAGCACCTTTAATCCTAAGAGTCTTGGCAGAAAACTAGCCCTCAAAGTAATTATTTGAGTTTGTAGCACAGCTTGCAAAGCTGAAACGTGAAAAGGGAATATTGATGAGATTCTGTAGTTTCCTCAGGAATGATCATTCAAACATACATAGCTCCTTAAAGTCTTCTGTGTTACTGAGAGGAACTTCTCTCTTTATCGGGAGGAAATTTTTCTTTCAGCTGTGGAAAGTACATTTATATCAGTTCCTGTATGTGACCCTCTCTTCGTATATCTAAGACTGGCACTACAGTAAAAGAGACTGTGCCCACTTGGGATGTTCCAGAGTATGCAAACTTTAGATTTCCTCCAGGCATCAGTTACACTTCTTTATATCATAAAAGACACCTTGGACCAGATTTCCAGTCCATATAGAATGTAAATTGAATGTCTTCCGCTAAGTCACAGAGAATATAAATCTGGAATTGTCAATAAAGAGTGAGAATACCTGGCACAGCCATCAACACATCTTTTTTTTCCTCCAGTATTTTTTCCTTTTTTTTTTTGGTATTTTTTCTTTGTACTGGAGGCTTCAAAGTAATTTAATAAGATTAATCAGAATATGTTCAGCCAAGCTTAACAGTGTATAACTACTGACACTGACCACAGTTTATTGGTTTGAGATGGCTATTGTTCTGAGCAACCTAAACTAGTGTGGTTAGGCTTTTCACAATCCAAAAAGACTTCCTGGGGTTTGATATTATTTGTTATATCCTGTTGTGCTATATGAAGCAATTGGCCCAAGGCATTTTTGCCGTAATGTTTTGTGCTCAAAAGAAGGCATCAAATTATTTAAACTATTAAAGAATCTGAAATTGAGCACTGCTGATTTTATTTACCATCAATTGTCATATTATTTTCTTTTATGGTGACAGTGATTATAGAATAAAGGCAATTGTTCTAGAGCTCCTTACCGTTTCATGTCTTTATTCAGTGACTAACATTTTAATCAAACTAACGATGTTTTTAACTAGTAACTGAATTTTTTTGATGGAGCAGAGTTGAATACTAGAAAGAGAACAATTAGAACTTAAGTTTCATTAATTTCATTTTATTTTTCATTAAAAATAAATGAAGCATTCAGTAATATTTTAAAAATCTGACTACATAAAAATCTTTATTTTTCTATTTGACCATGGAAAATGTTGTGAGGTAGTTCAGTTTTGATTAATGTATGGTTTCTTCATATGACATCATCGTGCTTTTTTACAAATGATATTGGACATCAGCAGAATCCATTGAAAAAACAGGTAAAGGTTTTTTGTTTTTTAATGTAACAGGGATTTTATTAGGCCACATTGAATGATTGATGCAAACTGGGTGAATATCGTCAACTATTGATATCAAGCTCCATGGTTTTAGATATCATTTCAGTTTTGTTATTAGAATGAGATAAAATCATAATAGCAGGTAATGATAATGAATACCTAGTCTTAAGTACTCCACATCAGTTCAGTTCAGTAGCTCAGTCGTGTCCGATTCTTTGCAACCCCATGTGAATCGCAGCACGCCAGGCCTCCCTGTTCATCACCAACTCCCAGAATTCACTCAGACTCACGTCCATCGAGTCAGTGATGTCATCCAGCCATCTGATCCTCTGTCGTCCCCTTCTCCTCCTGCCCCCAATCCCTCCCAGCATCAGAGTCTTTTCCAATGAGTCAACTCTTCGCATGAAGTGGCCAAAGTACTGGAGTTTCAGCTTTAGCATCATTCCTTCCAAAGTAATCCCAGGGCTGATCTCTTTCAGAATGGACTGATTGGATCTCCTTGCAGTCCAAGGGACTCTCAAGAGTCTTCTCCAACACCACAGTTCAAAAGCATCAATTCTTCAGTGCTCAGCCTTCTTCACAGTCCAACTCTCACATCCACAGGAAAAACCATAGCCTTGACTAGACGGACCTTAGTTGGCAAAGTAATGTCTCTGCTTTTGAATATGCTATCTAGGTTGGTCATAACTTTTCTTCCAAGAGGTAAGCGTCTTTTAATTTCATGGCTGCAATCACCATCTTCAGTGATTTTGGAGCCCCCCAAAATAAAGTCTGACACTGTTTCCACTGTTTCCCCATCTATTTCCCATGAAGTGATGGGACCGGATGCCATGATCTTCGTTTTCTGAATGTTGAGCTTTAAGCCAACTTTTTCACTCTCCTCTTTCACTTTCATCAAGAGGCTTTTTAGTTCCTCTTCACTTTCTGCCATAAGGGTGGTGTCATCTGCATATCTGAGGTTATTGATATTTCTCCACATGTGTACTCATTTAATCTTCAAACAACTGTAAGATGTGGATACTAGTGTTATCCCAATTTACAGGTGAAAAAATCTGAAGCCACTTAGAGACTGAGTAACATCACCGAAGTATTATGGTTAATAAGTGGTGGAACTAGGCTTTGAACTCTAGTAGAGTGGCTGTCATGCACATATATTCAATCATTATAACATTGTACTCTTCAATAAGATATAAACTATAACTAGTCCCATTTGAAATCCTTTAATCAAGCAGAGGTGAACAACATTGTGTGACATCAGCAAATTAAATTTTATAGCTGGAAAAGCCTTATATAGTATTTTATGCTCCTTGACAACTTTGTCTGCATTAAGACCAAAAAATATCTCCTCTGGCCAAATTTGTACCTGCAGCTGCAAAAATCTGGCCTGTGATCACTTTTGTCTTTACAATGACTAAAATAAGAAACAGATCAAAAAATATATGAACTTTTCTAGGAGTAACATTTTTAAAGAATGATAAACTGGAAATGTTTCAAAAATAAAGTTTTGTACTATGAGTTCATTTTTTTTCTATCAATTCTTTCAGCTTAAAATTCTTTATATCATTCATTTAATATCAAAGATTATACTTTTGATCTATCACATATGAAAATAAAATATTTATTCTGTTTTCTTGCAGTTTCAGAAATATTTGTCTCAATGCCAAACTGCCTGAAGACATTCTCTTTCACTGAGAAATCAAAATATTAAGAGAGGTTTATTTAGAATTGCTGATCTTTTCCCTTTTACTTAATGTCTCAACAGTTCCCAAGTTCAAGACTTGAAGTATTCTCTTTATTAAAGGAACAAGACTTCAGGTATTCTCTTTATTAAAGAAAGTCATCCATATGAAACTCCTATATCTACATGTAGCTATTTTTAAGCTCAAAGGAGAACTTTAAAATGATCCAAATATTGAATCAAATAAAATATTTATTTTCTCATTTTATAAAATGTCTTTCCTAATGAATTTCAACCAAACCAACCTAGAATCAGCTTTTGACATACTTCATGCTAATGGTAGATTTGCTTTCTGGTTTTGAAGACGAATTGATACTCACAAATCATATGTCACAAGCCACTAAAAGTGTCAGAATCCCACAGCAAGCCCTTGGTGGCTTGTTAATCTCTCCTGTTTAAAGGAAACAGACTAATTCACTTAAATATAATGAAAGCCATGCCTTCTCTAGACCAGTCCCTCAAAGAGTGTCAGCTCATGAAAGTCCTGCCTTCTTTCTTCACCTCCTTCTTTCCTGGCTCTGACAATTAAACGTGAAACTGAGAAGCAGTGATTTCCTTAATGTTGCCGTGTCTGAGTCATTTCAGATGTCACATATGTACAAAATATAGAATCCTTTTTTTGACATTGAAAATATGTACAAGGAGGTATTTCTGCCCACCTCTCTCCATTGTTCTCAACAAAGCATAAAAGATAAACCAAGATGTTAATTGAAGGGGGACAGATGTATATATAACCTTTTGCCCTCATTGTCCTAATTGGTTTCCATTATGGGAGGAAGGAAAAACTAAAGCAGGACAAAATAGGAAATAATTGTTACAGAGGTGGGAGAGTGAACTGTTACAGTTAGCAAAAATCTGGAGATATTATGGTCAGAGTGATAGAAGAGCAGTTTTCAAACGGATCAAATCAAAGATGATTGCTATAATAGTGATAGGAGGAAGGGGAAGACTCTATATTGATTCTGCACTTCCAGAAATTGTCCAACTGTGGGCAGTTATGCCCAAGCTATATTACTTTTAATATTTCTCATTTATTTCTGTAATTTTGAGGGAGCATCAAATGTTATCTCTTATTGTCCAGATATATACAGCCCACACAATTTTGGTTAGTTATATCTGTAGTTAGTTTCCTCCTTCTAATCTTGTGTATTTTCCCCTTTTAATAGCATTATCTGTTTGTGGTTCTCCATGCTGAAACTATCTTCAATATTTAGTAAAGTTAGATATTCCTATCAAGTGCCTTAATGACAAAGGAAGGAACCTAGGAGTGGGATGAAAACTCCCTAGGATGAAATGGATTTTTACTTTTAACATATGTCTTAATCAAGGCTTACAGTCATAAAATAAAAATCTGGAGTTAGGACATTTGGGGGAAAAAAACAATTTTCATTGCAGGCATACTGTACATGTTAGTCATGGCTCAGTGCAGTAGGAATTTTATGGAGCAAGAAGGGGGAGGTGCAAGAAGAAGGTTTTGAGTTTCCTTCCAAATGTATTTTTAAAAGAACATTACTGAATCAGGATTTAGGAAGAAGGAAGAAAGTAACAAAAAGAAAGCTTTTTATTTTGGCCAATTACTTGAGAATTAGATTGACCACCAGGAAAGGAGCACAAGAGGCAAAAGGGAGTCAATTGATTGAAGAGCTTCCTAATGTGGCAGTGTCTGGAATCCTACAAGACAATCAGCCAGAGCCTGTTGACAGCTTATCTTGGGTTATAAAGTCTGAGTGGAGGTTGGAGGTATGGAAGAAGCTTTCTGAGGTCATTTATGTCATCTCCAGTCTCATTCTACAAAACACATTCTATGTCATTTTAGACATCTCACTCCCACACTGGTATTTAACAATAATTACCTTAATTAGAGAATCTACAACACTCATTAATAGCCAATTCTAGTGTTTGGATATAATACCTGAACGTATATTAACGTTTTATCTTAAAGTTCTGGTTCTTTAACTTTAGCTCATTTTGTCTTGGTTTCTCATTGATCATGAGAGATAACTTAGTAAGCTACTTAATATCTTTACAATGACCTACTTAAAATCCTTACATTTGCCATTTATTTGTGTCTTCAACTCTTTCATTAATGTTCTATCATTTTCAGTCCTCTCCTTGGTTAAATTTATTCTTAAATGTTTTATTGTTTTTGGTACTATTTTTATTGGAATCATTTTATTTTTCAGATAGTCAGTTGATAGTGTATAGAAATTCATCTAATTTTTAAAAATTTATTTATTTTTAATTGAAGGAAAATTGCTTTGCAGTGTTGTTTTGGTTTCTGCCAAGCATCAACATGAATCAGCAACAAGTATACATTTGTCCCCTCCTGCAACTGATTTTTTATGTTGGTTTCATATCCTGCAACTTTACATTTTCAATTTGAAAGTCTTTCACGAAGATTATTTTGCCAGATTTCTATCTTGATTTCCTTGAATCAAAAGGATTCACTCATATTGTGGCTGAATTCATTCAAATACTTTATTTATTTTATAGGATATATATATGTGTGTATGTATATATATGATCTTATTTGGTTTTCAGAAAACCTTTTGGAATTAGGCAGGGTGGGTGGTAGTCTATGATATATATGTGAAAAAACTAACCATATTGTACTTATGCTAGGATTCTCTTCCTGTGGTTACTAATTAATAATCTTTCCACTGCATTATTATATTTCTGCTGGAATAGGGTTTCCTAGCCACAGCACTACTGACATTTTGGGTTGGGTTAAGTCTTTGCTATGGGAAGCAGCCCAATGAGATGTAGGATGCTCAGCAGCATCCGTGAGCTCTTCCCACTAGATACCAGTAATACTCCTCTCCCAGTTGTGACAATCAAAAATTGTCATTGTCATAGTCCATGGGCTAGGAGACTGACAGCCTGATCCTATCTTGAGAATAACTGCATTTAATTACTGTTAGGTATCATGAAATTCCCTAGATGTGTATCTTTCTATTACTGTTGATAGGATTGTTGAGTTGTCATCTTTTGATGATGAGTACCTATCCATTCTGGAGAAGGAAATGGCAACCCACTCCAGTGTTCTTGCCTGGAGAATACCAGGGATAGGGGAGCCTGGTGGGCTGTCGTCTCTGGGGTCGCACAGAGTCGGACACGACTGAAGCGACTTAGCCGCCACCACCACCACCACCTATCCATTCACAGAGGATATAATCCTGTACCTTCCTTTAATATTTCTAAAGGCTTTAGCTTCCCATCTGAAAGTATTTTTCCATCTTTTACTTTAGAAAGAGTCACAGTAAACTTCTTTTTTCTTCAAATGGTTTTTCTTAAAAGTTTAAACAACAAAAAAAAGAAGATGTAACTCAGATGAACTTAGAAAGTCTCCAAAACCAAGATTTGAGCCAAGATCTGAGCCCTGAAGTGTTCTTTCCATTTTGCAGTACTCTCTGAAACTATTAGTTTCCCCAGTGGCACTAGTCATAAAGAACCTATCAGCCAGTGCGGGAGACACAAGAGACATGGGTTTGATCCCTGGTTCAGGAAGATCCCTGGAGAAAGGCATGGCAACCCACTCCAGTGGGTTGAAGAAGAGAAGCCCATGGACAGAGGAGACTGGTGAGCTACAGTCCAAAGGGTCACAAAGAGTAAGACGTGACTGAAGTGACTTAGCACGCACAAAGGCACTGAAGCTATCAGTTGCTGACATATTAATATACAGTGAATTCTACAATTCAATTCAAACAAAAGTAAGTTGGGTTTATTCAGTTCAGCTCAGTCGCTCAGTCGTGTCTGACTCTTTGCAACCCCATGAATCGCAGCACGCCAGGCCTCCCTGTCCATCACCAACTCCCAGAGTTCACTCAGAATCACGTCCATCAAGTCAGTGATGCCATCCAGCCATCGTATCCTCTGTCGTCCCCTTCTCCTCCTGCCCCCAATCCCTCCCAGCATCAAAGTCTTCTCCAATGAGTCAACTCTTCGTATGAGGTGGCCAAAGTACTGGAGTTTCAGCTTTAGCATCATTCCTTCCAAAGAAATCCCAGGGCTGATCTCCTTCAGAATGGACTGGTTGGATCTCCTTGCAGTTCAAGGGACTCTCAAGAGTCTTCAACACCACAGTTCAAAAGCATCAATTCTTCAGTGCTCAGCCTTCTTCACAGTCCAACTCTCACATCCACAGGAAAAACCATAGCCTTGACTAGACGGACCTTAGTTGGCAAAGTAATGTCTCTGCTTTTGAATATACTATCTAGGTTGGTCATAACTTTTCTTCCAAGGAGTAAGCGTCTTTTAATTTCATGGCTGCAGTCACCATCTGCAGTCCAGTTGCTAATTTTTGCCTCATTACTATGTGATCCAGGGCTATCTTACTTGTGTAAGTAGGTATATGAAAGAGCTGAAGAGACAAACTGTGAAGGAAAAATTTATCTAGGGTGACCTAGAAAATAACTAACAAAAGCGCAAAGAATAAAGATTTCCTATAGACTGCAAGTGTAGATACGTTTGAGTGATTTCAAGTAAATATGTAGTCAGTGACGCTCTATCTTCTGAGTTAATAATAAATTTTCTAATAACATGGACAAATATTAGATTGCCAAAAATTACTTCCTTCACATGGTAAAGAGGTCTGATGAATCAGTGAAGAAATATAGTGTCAATGACCTCTTTGGAAAATCACATTTAAAGTGGACAAACCTTTTACATTCATTTTTCACTTTTCAACAAATATCTTTTTTAGGTGCTCCTTGAGTGTTTAAGATAATTGGTGTGAAATTCCAAACTCTGTGAAACTTGCTTTGCCCCAAGTTCTCACACAGAATTTAGAGCCGTCAAGCTTTATTTGAGATGTCTTTAAATGCTTCCAATCTATATTTTAAAATATGCTATTGATTTAGAGAATGGCTACTGGCTAAATCTCGCTGGTTCACTGAAAGTACTAATTTTATATCCTTGAGACAGCAAAAGACAGGGAAGCCTGGCATGCTGCAGTCCATAGAGTCTCAAAGAGTTGGACATGACTGAGCGACTGAACAACAAGGCAGGCTAAATAACCATTTCATTATTTCTACTTATCTAAGTGTCCTGGTGACATTCACAACTAGCTATTAAATAAGAATTATGTTTAATTGAGATATACCAGTTATTTAGTGAAAGTTTTCACTTGAAGAGCCATTATCTTTTGTATTACAAGTTGAAAACTGTATTAATAGTGTATTAAATGATGGGCATTTAGAGATCTGAGGCAAGTGAAACAAAAATTTTTATAACATTAATTTTTAGGCACATTATCTATTGATTTTCCCCAAAATGAAGTCCAGAAAAATTGATATTGTCATGGAAAATTGGAAGAGTCACAGAGCACACTTACTCACAGAGCACACTTATTCGGGAGTACGTTCATTATTCAACAAACATTTAGTGAGTACCTATTATTCCAAACCCTGTGAAATATTTTGGGGACAACAACATTTAGGCATTATTCTCTCTCCCACATGGAACTCACAGTCTAGAACCAGAAACAGACACATAAACACATAATCATATAATATAGTCAGTGAAAAGAACAGTGCAGTGGAGGTGGAAAAAAAAAAAAAGAGGGAATAGTTAACACAGCCTGAGAGCATTTTGGGTGGGAACATTTGAAAATGAGTAATGTTAATTCCATTTTCTTGAGGGGGTATCTCTTTAGCAGAGGATGATAGCATTAGTGGTAAAGTACCTGCCTGCCAATGCAGGAGACATAAGAGACGCCGGTTCGATCCCTGGGTCAGGAAGGTCCCCTGAAGGAGGAAATGGCAACCACTCCAGTATTCTTGCCTGGAGAATCCCATAGACAGAGGAGCATGGTGGGCTACAATCCATAAGATTGCAAACAGTCAAACACGATTGAAGCAACTGAGCACACAAGCACAAAGCTTATATAGAATATCTCCAACATTTTAGAGGCATTATAAAGGGAGAATAGCTCACATAAGGGAAGACAGCATCGAAACAATTTGTCATATCTAGGAAAATTAAAAATGCCTTTGTATTTATCCTCTAGCACATAGTATTCATTGATATGCTGATATCTCTACCTACAATAGAGAATATAACAAAACATTTACAAGATGGGCTGCTAAATAGTATCAGTATTATCAACTATGAGGAAATATAAGAATAGCTACTATGTTGTATTCTGGGTTTACAGGAACTTTACATATATCTAGGTTAATTCTATCAAAAACATGGAAGAGTTGATATTTTCCCATTTTTCAGAAGAATTAAAGGATCACTGGTGAGATGAGGGCAGTGAGTAGCAGAGCCTTGATGTCAAACTTGATCTGTACAAATCTAACCATTATGGAAAATTATCCTTTCTCTATGTGTATTACCTGCGATACTAAGGTATTTTAGAGATTGTAGTCTTCTCAAGGGACCTGAAGGGAATGGAAGCAGAAGGCATACAAGCCAGGGATTTGTTTGAACAAAATAAATACAGATCGCCTTTCTAGTAAAAGGGGCAACTGAGAGAGTGATAGGAGGTGGCTTTGTGTGTATATATTATTTATGTATATTTGAGAAACTTTTTGAAAATTCAGATGAAGGGAATGAGAAATAGTATCTAGGTGCTTAGGAAGTGGAAATTACAAAAATGCTGAGCAGACAAACCAAAATTAGTGAAATTTCAAGTAAACTTACAGAAAATATCAAATGCAGATTTATTAAGTGCAACATAATAATGAGTTTGTAAGGCACAAAGAATCTGTAGAAGCCCAACATTTCTAAGGCTTGCCAGACTATGTAAGACAGACTTCTCTCTCCTCCCTGGCTCAGCTCCTAAACAGAGCTATTATCTGGAGAGATAATTCCGGATGCTTTGACCCTTTCCAAATTCTTATTTGATGAACAGTCATCTGAAGTGGAACTCTTACTCGCAATCGGGTTTTCAGGGTGATGCACCAAGTTTTACTCTCCTAATTAACACTATGGGTCGTCTCCATGCACCCAGTAGTTCTTGGAGACTGTCAGATTCTCAGATCTATGACACTGCCCCTGGGGAGGAGAGGGATGGGTGGACCCTTTGAGTGGCCTTCAAATGCCTCAGTATTAAAATAGAAGTCTCTCGTGAGTGTCTGAAAAATCTCAGCTGTTATTTCTCCAACTTAAAAAAAAATTGAACTCAGAAAGCAATAAACTACAAGCTAAAAAGGCCCATAGAGCTTCTGTGGGACAGAAGAAGCTGTTTTTAGCTGAACTAGCAAACTCTGATTGTCATCATTCCAGTCAAGATTTCAACACTGAAGAATAATCTTGACACAGAGTTGCCTCTGCAAGGCAGTCCTTTCCATTTAAAATTTTTATTATTGCTTGTAAGTCCATGAAGTACCTTTTAATATAGACATTTCAGGGCATTCTGTATTGGACCAATGAGATAACTAAGAGGTCATTTATTCAGAAAAAGTTGGAAGAAGAATTAGGAATGCACCTATCTTTTCATCAGCAGCAGATCTCTTTAGAAGATCTAAATCATTAAGACAGAATATTTTCTAAAGAAAGTCATAGCTTTAATATTCTTTGACAATCTGTCAATTGGTAATGGAGTTGCTAGAGGTGTCTTGCTACTTTTAGGGGCAGTGATAATAATGATTGCAGGTGTAATGTAAAGAAGCATAATATTCCAGCCCCCACGCTAAAGAGTCTTCCATCTAGATTAGAAGACAAGGTTTGTAATGCAATAAGTACCTATAAAAATTCGTAATTACTAAGTACAAATGGAATGGTATATGAAATCAACAGAGAGGCAGGCATGAAGGAGCCAGAGAGGCAGACACTCAAAAGGTGCTCTTTCTTTGAAGGAAATATCCAATCTAGACAAATGTCTGAGATGGCAAGGGCCTTAAGGTATTGGCTGTGGCCTCAAGAAGAAATGTGGCCAGGATGATCAGGGATCAAGGACAGATGTTTATTGGAGAATGAGCAGTTGCCATGGGGAAAGGAGAGTGGGAGGTTGGCAGGAAAAGCTGGACGAGCATATCAAGAGGCATCAGGAAAACTCAAATATGAAGCTAAGTAGCAAAGTTCAATCAACACACTAAATGTCTTACCCTTCAAAACCACTTTTCTTGATGGAGTATTTTAAACACATGGAATCTGTTTTCATTAAAGATGATCTTCATAGGATGGAGATAATGTCATTTTATATAGTGGCAGAAAATGAAGAACTAAAGAACCTCTTGATGAAAGTGAAAGAGGAGAGTGAAAAAGTTGGCTTAAAACTCAACATTCAGAAAGCTAAGATCATAGCATCTCGTCCCATCACTTCATGGGGATGAAATAGATGGGGAAACAGTGGAAACAGTGACAGACTTTATTTTCTTGGGCTCCAAAATCACCGCAGATAGTGACTGCAGCCATGAAATTAAAAGACACTTGCTCCTTGGAAGAAAAGTTATGACCAACCTAGACAGCATTACAAGGGTCCGTCTAGTCAAAGCTATGGTATTTTCAGTAGTCATGTATGGATGTGAGAGTTGGACTATAAAGAAAGCTGAGCACCAAAGAACTGATGCTTTTGAACCATGGTGTTGGAGAAGACTCTTGAGAGTCCCTTGGACTGCAAGGTGATCCAACTAGTGAATCCTAAAGGAATCAGTCCTGAATATTCATTGGAAGAACTGATGCTGAAGCTGAAATTCCAATACTTTGGCCACCTTATGTGAAGAACTGACTGGGAAAAGACCCTGATGCTGGGAAAGATTGAAGACAGGAGTAGAAGGGGATGACAGAGGATGAGATTGGCATCACTGACTCAATGGACATGAGTTTGAGTAAACTCTGAGAGTTGGTGATGGACAGGGAGGCCTGGTGTACTGCAGTCCTTGGGGTCGCAAAGAGTGGGACACAGCTGAGCAACTGAACTGAGCTGACAGTGAAACAATGAATTGTAACATCTGGACTTCAAAATTCTCCACATGTGTCTTTGAGAAACATCGTCCCATGAAGTCACGATATGTCACTATAATCCAAACCACCAAATGAATGCTAGTCATTGTAAGCCTTTTTATTGTTTTCAGGATTGTGAGGATGGGAATAATTTGAAGAGGGAAATACCTAGGGTTCATAAAAGCATCCAGGTATTCCAAGGAGGTGATTCAGTCCAGGAAGGTGGCACTTTCTAAACAATCATAGGCTTAAATGTAGACCACAAGTTTTCAAGATGGAATTAGATTTTCCAGTCCAGTCAAATTAGACCACCACTGCTTATCCAACACAAGATACCTTGGGAAATAAGTGGTAAAGTAACCAACCATTAAAGAGTAACTGTGTCCGTATGCAAATGATTATGTGCGCCGTTGGATAGGTCTCTACATAAAAGTCCAGTGAACAACACTCTCCCTCTGATTCAGTCTGTAGGACTGGCCCCAAAGGGCCTTATCTAATATAGACTTCCCCTCTCCCAGATAATATGGAAGATTTTGTGATTTCCTTGGAAAGCTATACAATGCCACATAGAATAATTAAGGATTATTTTCTTAGGAGATCCAGAATATCATATGTCAGTGTCTTTGAATATGCATCTAATCTTTGCATTACTATCTTGCCAGTGTGTTTCAATATAATTTTTCATCACAAGATCCTTTATGTAAAAATGTGCATGTTCTGAGCATACTTGGACTTGGCAGGTGGCAAGTATTAAAGAATCTACCTGTCAATGCAGGAGACACAAGAGACACAGGTTTGATCCCTGGATCAGGCAGATCTCCTAGAGAAAGAAATGGCAATCCACTCCAGTATTCTTGCCTGAAAAATTCCAAGGACAGAGGAGTCTGGTGGGCTACAGTCCATGGAGTCTGAAAGAGTTGGACATGACTGAGAGACTGAGCCGGAGCAATAGCAGGAAGAAGATCTTAAGATTCTACTAGCACATAAAATATACACAAACACTTTGCAAGTTGCTGCCGATGGTTCAAAAGCAGTGTAAGATAGTACCCTGACCTTTACAAGATTTCAAACCTTAGTAGGAGGCTCTCATTGGGGTATAATGAAATTGCACATCATCAACCAGTGGAAGCCTTGAGCCTTTGTGCATACTGAGGTTTGGAGGTTTGGGCTGTGTGCATTGTATCACATGGAAAACAAATGTATGCAAAAGCAGTCTTTCTTGAAGAACATCAGCCTGAAATTTTGTATTTTTTGAGAGCTACTCCTATTAATTATATAACTTCCATTTTTCATGGCTTTAAAAATAGATATATCAATTTAAGATAAAATGTACTAACTTTTAGTGTTGTCATGGGGAGAGCATGCACCATTAAAATTGATGTGTGGAGATAATAGACACCACATGGTTTCTTACTGTCTATATGTCTGGCTTTAATCACAAAGTCTTCATGAAATGTTGCAATCCTGGGGTGAGTTAACTGTGAGATTCTTCTGGGGGTACAGACTGGGATGTGGATTATAGGTGAAACTGCCTTATGAGGCTACTGAGGTTAATTACATCTGAAAGTTTCCAGGACAATTTACATCAGTTGACACTCTGTGCTCACTAAATAAACAATCTGGAGGGATCCTTTATTAGCAGAGCAAGAAGGCAGCTAGCTGTCTGTGTTCAATAATGTCCTTTTGTTTTTTAGAGCTTCTGACTCAAATAGCCTTCCTGTTTGCTTAATGTATGCTTTATTGAGCCAAATAATGAAGAGCCAAGGGGATCAAAATCTTGAATAGAAAGTCTCCATCTCAAGGAACAGTTCTTAATTTAAGATTATGTGCCCCAAGCCACCGCACACAGGGAAAGCATTCCAGTGATTACTAAAACATGAAAGTTTATAGTATAGTGCTGAGAGCCTTTCTAAATTGCAGAAGTTTTATAAAGAAATTAGCCAACAAGCATAGGTTAAAGATCATCTCCCTTGAGTATGTTCTGCCTTATCTATTGGAACTTCTGCCATATAAAAGCCTCCTAATTCTCGGTGAGTCACAATCCGCTTGTCTGTAACACTCTTTGAGGTCTTAAACAAAGGAAGGGTAAGGAAAAAAAAAAAAAAAAAACAAACCATCAGTGAGGGCCCAGTAGTCTAAGCTGACCTGGAAATACCTTTGTCTTCCACCAAGCCTCCTGTTTTTGAAGTCATTCAGCCTCTGGCATACACCAATTCCATTTTTCCTCATATAGTCTCCATCTGATTATCTTATAATTTGGTGGGTATGATAAGTTCTGAAGTCAATGGAGGGAAATATATAATTACTACAGGTCTTCCTAAGAACCTCCATGGCAGAAAAAATTCAGGAGGCTTTAGGGTCCTGATAACTCTATAAGGAAGAAAGTGCTGTACTTAGCTATAAAGAGAAACCTATATCCACCAAGATGTTGAGCAAGCAGGAAAATTTTGCCTTCAATTGACATCTTTGTCATTGAGCTACTTAAGCACCTTATAAGAGAGGTGAAATACCATATGATTAAGAGCAAGGACACTGGCTTTGATGATGAGCTTGAATCCTGGTTTCACCTTAATGAGATATGTGACCTTGGGCATATCACTAAACCTCAGTGCTGTGCTCTGTTGCTCTGTCCTGTCTGACTCTTTGTGACCCCATGGACTGCAGCCTGCCAGGCTCCTCTGTCCATGGGATTTACCAAGTAGGAATACTCGAACAGGTTGCCATTTCCTACTCCAGGGAATCTTCCCAACCCAGGAATCAAACCCACATCTCGTGTATCCTGCATTAGCAGGTGGATTCTTTACCACTGTGCCATTATTGAACCTCAGGTGCCTGTTAACTTGGTAAAGTAGGAAACCAAGTGGGCTGTTAGATGGTTAAATGACTTGATCTATGTTATACAGTTTTGTTCTGAGCATAATTGCAACTGGAAATTTTCAGTTTCACCCACTTTCCTGATATCAAGTTCACTGTTTCAATTCACATATATATCAATACTTTTATGTCTGTAAACTAGTGAGAAAAGGAACAGACACAGATGACAAGATATAGCTTCTGCCCTATCCCACTACTTGTAAGCTGTGTGAAGATGCAATTACTTGATCTTTGGGGGTTTGGGTTTCCTCAGCTGTAAAATGAGGAGGTTGAAATAGATTATGTCTATGGCCCCTTTCAGGTCTAATGTCCAATTACTCCAACTTGAGAGATTTGTTGTTGTCCAGCCAAAATAACTCATCATGTTTCCAAGTTACATTAGAATGTTTGTTTTTTCATAAAATCTTAGGAAATTACAGGTAAGTGTTAGTAATCTAAATGGCACCCCTCACCTACCCACACTTAATGTTTTATTTTGCTTTGTAACAGTCTTTTTTAAAAAAGTTTTTGGCAGTTGAAGCAGGAAGAAGTGAAACATTAGATTTGTGAAAGCAAAGTATATTGCAGGGACAGGGTTATAAGGTCACCTGGTTAGTCTGAAGTGTGTAATTCTTTTCTCTCTCACCTCATTCTTGCTTCTTCAGAGTAGCAGTTGAGTAATATTGCATGAGTTTGATAAGGCTCACTTGCCCTTCCTAACAACTAAAACCATCCTGGACACCTTTTCATGGACACTCCCTCCATTAAAGTATCAGAGAACTTTAGAACTGCTTTTAAAAATAGCAGATAAATTAATGATTTTCTTGAGAAACTCTTTTCACTAGAAAAGTCTGACTGAGAAACAGTTGATAATGCCATATAAGATCTCCTTAGTGAATAAAGACATGGAACATTTCTGTCTCCCGAAACATGCGCAGAAAATATCCCTGAGACATTGATATTAGAAAAGGAACAGACACAAACTCCACTGAACTTGGCTGCTAGTAAAGAGCTCATTTTGTTTACATTATTACTCTCCAAGGGAGACAAGATGAGATTGCCATTATCCAAATGTTGTCCAGTGTTTTCCAACTCAGTTCTTGAGCTAAAGTAAGAGATTGCCAAAAATCATGTTTACAACATTGAATGTATTGTGTAATAAAGTGTTAGGTAGATCAGCTAATAAAATTACTTTAGACTTAAATCTAAGTTGAATTTGGGTCTAATTCTCTCCCCCAAAGGGGCCAAATAGAGTTGATTTTTTGATAAGCTGAAACATACTCAACTTTTCCTGATAATAGAGGGTGAGATCTCTTATCTAGATGTTGCCCATGAGAAAAATTCCTTTTTAGTGGGAGTAGTTGGCCAAGCTCAACTGAATTGCTGATGGTCATCTATCTAATTGATTTTGATTCTCAAATTTGTTAAAATGAAGTTGGCAAAGAATATTCTTTATTGTTCTTGTTGGCTGACCCCTGGACTCTGAGCCAGAATGGAGTTGGTAAAAGTTTAGGAATGGAGATGAAATTAAATCTTTAGATTCCAATCATTGATTTCCTAGGGGAGATTGTAATAGTTTTACCTCCCACCCTTTTATGACACTGATTAGCATTCCCTTGTTAAAGCATTAGTGGTACAAGCCTCTTGGGGAAAGCAGTGATGTGCATTGAATATTTGGCTCAAAAGTACCACATAAGATAATTTATCTCAATTTATCCTACTATAAAATTCAGATTAAGAGAACAGAATCATGATGTTTTAAGTATAAACACACTCTAATCTCAAAATAGGCACGTTGATTCATATATAAGATTTCTCTTCTCTGCTATGTTGTACTTACTGTTTTCATGTTAGTATTGTAAACGAATTACAGAAAAATATGGGCCATTGGGCTCTCCTTGTTTTTCTGCTTCCTTTGTGCACTAATACCTGATAAGTCATTCTTTGTTTTTGAATTCAGGAATCTTAGATGCTTGTTAATTCTCTACTTTCTTGGTAAATGGTACCATTTTAATGTATCACTAGATTGTAACTATATACCAGAATATCCCACACTTTTGAGTCCTCAGCAAATTTTCTGTTCTACTTGGTTCTGTTTATATCAGATCCTTGTAAGTTGTCCTCTCTTTCTGTTAAATCTTTTATTATGTCTACAATAAAGACATTTTTATCCCATGTAGAAAAGAAATATACTTTGATTTTTCTATAAATATATCCCTTTTAGATCATTTGCAATGTTAGATTGGGGCCACATATATCAGAGTCTTTTGGTAACATGAGGCTTTGCACATCCTGAGGAGTCTTAACAGACAATAGCTATGCTTCTTGAATCAATTGTCTCCCACCCTCCATGGTTCCAACTCTAAATACAAGTGAAGTAAATGTTCTTATAAGTCCTGTCTTCCTGTTCATGCCATTGAAACAATAGTTCTGCACTATATAGACACATAATTTGGAGACCGGGTACATGCAAAGAGGATGAAGTCATTGCCTTCTTAAGGTTTGAGTTTACATCAACACTGCCTAGCCAGATAGAAAGCTTAATGAATGGAAAAGGGAACTAGTCTTACAAGAGTAGTGACTCATGAAAGCTAATAAAACCAAGATCTGACCAAAGCTGCATCTGGGAGTGAGGTTTTAAGGAGCAGTCAGGAATGCGCACTAATTATCGGATTGTTAATGTCTTACATGTGTTTTGGAGAGGAGATAGTGTGACTCAGGGCAGGCAGTAGCCGAACCAGTAGCCCTGGGTTTTATCCATCACAGATTTAGTATTAAAATGCCAGCTGCATTATAACTTTTCTAATGCAACAAATTTCCATACAGAATCTGGTGCTACAACCAAACATACTACCACTATTAGCTATTTTAATATTATAAGAAGACCAGAGTCTGTTTGGACACCTTCTGAACTGGATGAAAAGTTTAGATTCATCCATTAGGTGATGTTTACAGCTCTGCAATAACAATGAGCAAAATTTGAGAGCTCCTAAGGTCTTCAGATACAATTAGACTTAAGAACAAATTAATTGTAACTTCCCTTTAGTATGAGGTAGTTGGAGTCAGGGAAGATATTTTAAGCATAATATAGTACAGATTATATTTAATTTGTATTTAATAAGCACTTCTAATTAAGAATGTACCTTCCTCAGCCATTCTGAGAAATGCCATTCATTACAATATTTAGGTAACATGTATGCTAAAGAAAAATATATAACATCTGAGAACATAGACATTTAACATGTCACCTACTAAGAGTTTTACTTGAAAAGATTTAAATGTTACTGGAGATGCAATTTAAGAATCTTGTATGTTTTTTGTTAAGCAGTCTGTTTCTTTTTTTTTTTTTTTGTATTCTTCTAAGAAAAAGGAAACTCTAACATTAAATAAGAAAGGAAATTCAACATACTCTAATCCATCTAAACTAAGAAAAGAATCCCAGAGAGCTATAGCTTGTTATTCACCATTTTACCCTGTTCTTTATGTTATTACTTGGTCTTATTGCTCCAGTATGAGAGACAAAGATAGAGGGGAAAATCCTCAAATTATTTATGGAATAAGTGCATTTGTTACAATTTCATTTTATTTCATAAATGGAAACATATGAGCTAGCTGGGTAAACTAGAAGTATCCCTTTCAAGTTCAGCTGCATTCTAACAACAAAAATAAGAGCTTTTTTCTTCATGATAAGTTACTGTTTTCTCCCCCAGTGATGGTTTAGTAGACAGTTTGCTTATTCCTAAAGCTAATAGAAAGAGATTATAGAGCCTCCACAAAGTTCCCACTCCCCAACTTCTTCTGCTAGAGAAAAATTTTCCAGATACATCCAATTTTATGAACAGAATCTTCCAATTTAGAAGGTATCTGAGAAGCTCTCATTATATTTGGAAAGTATCCTAAGGATTTTTTTTATTATTTCTATCTAGTTACCAAAGGATTTGAGGTAATTTAAAATAAAATACAAATGCAAAACAAAACCACTAAAATAAGGAAATAAAAATATATAGGAATTATATAATAAGGGCTTAGTTGCTATTGTTTTATTAGAAACTATGCTTGGGCTTGCTATTGAATGTAACGTTTCTCTCTAAGCCTATTAAAATATAAAGAAAAAAATATATAAAGCATATAGCTCTCAACAAAAAAACAAAGTGAAACAAACAGAACAGAAACTAACAACCACCACCCAACATCAATAACAGAGAGGTCATCTGGACAGTAAGTATACCTCTTAGTTTTGGATTCTTTTGTGAATACTGTAGAGAGAGGATAGATTACAGGTATGGAAACTGTTGATAAGTGATAAGAGAGCATTGACTAGACCTAGATACTTTAGCTGAATAATCTAATTTATAATCATCACAAGATCTCTATGAGGTGAGTAGTATTGTCTACATACAAAAAATGAAATCACTAAGGTTAAGTGGTTTCATTCTACCCATACATGACACTATGTCATATTAGAAATTTTTTTCTTAAATCCAAAACATTTTTTTCTAAGAAAGTCTCTATTATCCAGTTTTGTGAAAAGCCTAAGTAAGAAGTCTGAAAGTTTTATTTTTAATAGTAACAAAATAACATGCATTTCTTCAGCACATGATATATATGTTAACTCAATTAAACCTTAGAAAAATCTTTACATTAAATACTATCAATATCCCTACTTTAACGGTGACAAAAAGGAGTCACAGAGAGATCATCTGGCCCAGGTTCCCATAATTGCAGAACCTAAAACTTTACTGGGCTGTGTCCAAATGGTATACTCCTGTTGATCTGGATTATTGCAGTAGTGGGTCTTTGGGACTTTAGACTGCTGATTTCAAAAATCAGTTATCTCAGTCAAAGTTCAGTTAGGAGCTCAGTAAGAGGCAGGTAGAGTTCCTGAAATGCACAGTTGATATTTTATTTCCAAAACTGAAGAACCTAGCTTGTACCTCAGCCCAGGAAAGAGTTATGCCACCTTCGTGTGGGTGTTGAATAGAGGCATGAAGTGTCAGTCATGAGTTTCCACTGTGGCAACTTTTACATTGTAAACAAGTAGTTCTTTTATTGAACCTGTGAGTTCTGACAATAGATTCCAGCACACTGAGCACTTCTGCATCAGAAACTTCAGAAAATCTACTTAAAGCCAAAGCCCTCATCCTGCTAAATGGGTCACTAGCATGGTGTCCTCTGTGTTATCAAGCCCAATGTTGTAACCAGTGCAGAATAACACCTATGTACCACACGTCAGTGTATCATAGTGCACTCTTCTTACATGGACTATAAAAATTTTGGCTCTGCTTAGACTGAGAAGGAATCACTATTAATAAACTAATTGATTCTACAAACACTCACTAGCTTCTAAATTTTTACAATTGAATTAGTACTAAAGCATGGTTTGGAAAATTCACATTTAAACTAAAAAGAAAAGACTTATACACCCTAGAGTTTAAAAAAAGACAAATCAATAAATATTTAGCTCTAAATTATGTATCTACATGAATGATGTGTGCTGAAAGAAGGAATATACCCATTGTATATCTTTTGGTACACATTATTAGGTTAAATCTTCTTGGCAAACAGATGGGGAAACAAAGGAAATAGTGACAGACTTTATTTACTTGGGTTCCAAAATCACTGCAGATGGTGACTGCAGTCATGAAACAAAAAGATGCTTGCTCTTTGGGAAAAAAAGCTATAACCAACCTAGACAGCATATTAAAAACCAGAGACATTACTTTGCTGACAAGGTCTGTCTAGTCAAAGCTATGGTTTTTCCAGTAGTCATGCATGGATGTGAGAGTTGAGCCATAAAGAAAGCTGAGCACCAAAGAATTGATGCTTTTGAGCTGTGGTGTTGTAGAAAACTCTTGAGAGTCCCTTGGACTGTAAGAAGATCAAACCAGTCAATCCTAAAGGAAATCTGTCCTGAACATTCATTGGAAGGACTGATGCTAAAGTTGAAGCTCCAATACTTCAGCCACCTGATGTGAAAAAAAGATCCTGATGATGGGAAAGGCTGAAGGCAGGAGGAGAAGGGTGTGAAGGATGAGATGGTTGGAAGGCATCACTGACTCAATGGACTTGAGTTTGAGCAAGCTCTGGGAGTTGGTGATGGACAGGGAAGCCTGGTGTGCTGCAGTTCATGGGGTCACAGAGTTGGACGTGACTGAGTGACTGAACTGAACTGATTTGGTTGAATAATAGATTATTGACTTTATTCCTCCAAATCTTATGCACAAAAATGGAAATTTACATTATTCAGTCGGAGTGTTAGTTGCTAAGTCATGTCTGACTCTTTGCAACCTCGTGGTCTGTAGCTGCCAGTCTCTTCTGTCCATGGAATTCTCCAGGCAAGAATACTGGAGTAGGTAGCTGTTCCCTTCTCCAGGGGATCTTCCCAGCCCAGGGACTGAACCTGGTTTTCCTGCATTGCAGGCAAAGTCTTTACTGTCTGAGCCACCAGGGAAGCCTTATTTAGCCTAGTACCTCCAAAATACCAAACTATTAGTAATAGCAAAATATCAATAGAAATGGCATAGAAATTTAGCCATTGGTAACCTGGAAGGCTTCCTGCTTAGAGAAGATAAGATTCCAATGATAACCTAGCCTAGACTTTACATATTTGTTTTCAGAAGGGAGGCACTTATTTCAGCATGTAACTGTTTAATTAAGTGCACACAGTATTTGTGATTTTCTAATTCAAGTTTTAATTATAATTCTCAATTCTTCAAATATTTTTGTTTTTAAATACTTCAGACACCATCTAGCTTTAAAAACAAGTTTAGATGATATCAATTGAAATAAATCAGAGACTATATATCTCATTGGGCATAGTCTCTAAGCATTCAAGTATAAGAACAAATCACTGACTCATCTGTTATCCAGCTATGTATCACACTCTAATCTATTAGTGGATGATAAACTAAGCCACTCTTTTATGTAAGAATATTGTTACAAATTGTCACATCCTTAAAGCATGCCTTGTTCAGCTATCTTTTTGCCTTTTCATACTGTTTATGGGGTTAAGACATAGGACACTGAATGATAAACTCCCCAGGCCAGTAGGTGCCCAATATGCTACTGGAGAAATAGTGTAGAAATATGCTACTGGAGAAATAACTCCAGAAAAAATGAAGAATGAAGAAATGGAGCCAAAGCAAAAACAACACCCAGCTGTGGATGTGACGTGATAGAAGCAATGTTCGATGCTATAAAGAGCAATATTGTATAGAAACCTGGAATGTTAGGTCCATGAATCAAGACAAATTGGAAGTGGTCAAACAGGAGATGGCAAGAATGAACGTCGACATTTTAGGAATCAGTGAACTAAAATGGACTGGAATGAGTGAATTTAACTCAGATGACATTATATCTACTACTGTAGGCAAGGAACCCTTAGAAGAAATGGAGTAGCCATCACAATCAACAAAAGATTCCGAAAGCAGTACTTGGATGCAATCTCAAAAATGACAGAATGATCTCTGTTCATTTCCAAGGCAAACCATTCAATATCACAGTAATCCAAGTCTATCCAGATCAGTAATGCTGAAGAAACTGAAGTTGAACGATTCTATGAAGACCTACAAGACCTTTTAGAACTAACACCCAAAAAAGATGTCCTTTTCTTTATAGGGGACTGGAATGCAAAAGTAGGAAGTCAAGAAACACCTGGAGTAACAGGCAAATTTGGCCTTGGAGTACAGAATGAAGCAGAGCAAAGGCTAACAGAGTTTTGCCAAGAGAATGCACTGGTCATAGCAAACACCCTCTTCCAACAACACAAGAGAAGACTCTACACATGGACATCACCAGATAGTCAACACCGATATCAGAGTGATTATATTCTTTGCAGCCAAAGATGGAAAAGCACTATACAGTCAGCAAAACAAGACCAGGAGTTGACTGTGGCTCAGAGTATGAACTCCTTATTGCCAAATTCAGACTAAAATTGAAGAAAGTAGGGAAAACGACTAGACCATTCAGTTATGACCTAAATAAAATCCTTTATGATTATATAGTGGAAGTGAGAAATAGATTCAAGAGATTAGATCTGATAGACAGAGTGCCTGATGAACTATGAATGGAGGTTTGTGACATTGTACAGGAGTCAGGGATCATTGTACAGGATCATCAGTGCCTGATGAACTATGGATGGAGGGTCATAACATTGTATAGGAGTAAGGGATCATTGTACAGGTGTCAGACATTGTACAATCCCCAATAAAAAAGAAATGCAAAAAAGCAAAATGGCTGTCTGAGGGAGCCTTACAAATAGCTGTGGAAAGAAGAGAAGCAAAAACCAAAGGAGAAAAGCAAAGATATACTCATTTGAATGCAGAGTTCCAAAGAATAGCAAGGAGAGACAAGAAAGCCTCCTCAGTGATCAGTGCAAAGAAACAGAGGGGAAAAAAAGGAATGGGAAAGACTAGAGATCACTTCAAGAAAATTAGAGATACCAAAGAAACATTTCATGCAAAGATGGGCTCAATAAAGGGCAGAAATATTATGGACCTAACAGAAGCAGAAAATATTAAAAAGAGGTGGCAAGAATACACAGAAGAACTATACAAAAAAGACCTTCAAAACCCAGATAATCATGATGGTATGATCACTCACCTAGAGCCAGACATGCTGGAAGGCGAAGTCAAGTGGGCCTTAGAAAGCATCATTACGAACAAAGCTAGTGGAGGTGATGGAATTCCAGCAGAGCTATTTCAAATCCTGAAAGATGATGCTATGAAAGTGCTGCACTCAATATGCCAGCAAATTTGGAAAACTCAGCAGTGGCCAGAGGACTGGAAAAGGTCAGTTTTCATTCCAGTTCCAAAGAAAGGCAATGCCAAAGAATGCTCAAACTACTGCACAATTGCATTCATCTCACATGCTAGTAAAGTGATGCTTAAAATTTTCCAAGCCAGGCTTCAGCAATACATGTACCGTGAACTTCCAGATGTTCAAGCTGGTTTTAGAAAAGGCAGAGGAACCAGAGATCTGAATGGCCAACATCTGCTGGATCATGGAAAAAGCAAGAGAGTTCCAGAAAAACATCTATTTCTGCTTTATTGACTATGCCAAAGCCTTTGACTGTGTGGATCACAATCAACTGGAAAATTCTGAAAGAGTTGGGAATACCAGACCACCTGACCTGCCTCTTGAGAAATCTGTATGCAGGTCAGGAAGCAACAGTTAGAACTGGACATGGAACAACAGACTGGTTCCAAATAGGAAAAGGAGTACATCAAGGCTGTATATTGTCACCCTGCTTATTTAACTTATATGCAGAGTACATCATGAGAAATGCTGGGTTGGATGAAACACATGCTGGAATCAAGATTGCCAGGAGAAATATTAATAGCCTCAGATATGCAGATGACACCACCCTCATAGTAGAAAGTGAAGAAGAACTAAAGAGCTTCTTGATGGAAGTGAAAGAGGAGAGTGAAAAAGTTGGCTTAAAGCTCAACATTCAGAAAACTAAGATCGTGGCATCCAGTCCCATCATTTCATGGCAAATAGATCGGGAAACAGTGGAAATAGTGGCTGACTTTATTTTCCTGGGCTCCAAAATCACTGCAGATGGTGATTGCTGCCATGAAACTAAAAGACGCTTACTCCCTGGAAGGATAGTTATGACCAACCTAGACAGGATATTCAAAAGCAGGGACATTACTTGGCCAACAAAGGTCCGTCTAGTCAAGGCTATGGTTTTTCCAGTGGTCATGTATGGATGTGAGAGTTGGACTGTGAAGAAAGCTGTGCTGAAGAATTGATGCTTTTGAACTGTGGTGTTGGAGAAGACTCTTGAGAGTCCGTTGGACTGCACGGAGTCCCACCAGTCCATTCTGAAGCAGATCAGCCCTGGGTGTTCATTGGAAGGACTGATGTTGAAGCTGAAACTCAGATACGTTGGCCACCTGATATGAAGAGCTGACTCATTTGAAAATACCCTGATGCTGGGAAAGATTGAGGGCAGGAGAACAAGGGGACGACAAAGGATGAGATGGCTGGATGGCATCACCGACTCAATGAACATGGGTTTTGGTGAAGTCCAGGAGTTGTTGATGGACAGGGAGGCCTGGCGTGCTACAGTTCATGTCATCACAAAGAGTTGGACACGACTGAGTGACTGAATTGAACTGAATGATAGGTTATTATCTTAAGATAAAGAGAATAAAATATTTAAAATCAGAGAATTCAAGTTTCAGCATGGGCTAAATTGAAGTAGCTTATTTTTTTTATTAATGTAACAACCGGAGTAAGCAATTTGACCTGAGAAGATTAATTTCAACAAATGGATATTTACTTAAATACTTTTAAATTCTTGGAGTTATACTATACATACAACAGTTTTCATTTAGCATTATTTTCTAAGCTACTTAATGGTGCAAATGTAAACAAGTTTTCTTAGCATATAAATTAGTAAAAACATTCTTGCAAAAAAAAATAAAAACAAAAAACTTCACTCCCATCTAAAGCGTGAATCAAACTCAGAAATCATGATAGTTATTTAATAAGCTCTTACAGTATCTAAACAAATATATGACTTTTTTCATGTAATGAACCATGGAAAAATTAAAAATAATCTTCTTTCAAAAATCTCTATTAATGATTTTAAACTGAATGTATTTCTTATATATAATTTAAGAGCATGTATATATTATGTATCCTCACTTTTGCATTACATATATGTATGTTATTCATATGTTTATATATACATGTATATAATTTTCTTATCGCTAATGTTATTGCATGTACATTTTTATAAATATCGAAGAAGGTATTAAAATAATAATCACTTATAATTTCACAATCCAGAGGTGACTGCTGTTTGGTTTTGGTTAGCTTTTTTTCATTCCTTTCTCTGTATCTATGATTCTGTAATTCTATATTATGTGATATCCCTAATGGATATCATACTGTACATAGTATATTTTATCCTGGTTATAAGTTTGTCTTTTTATGGATACTTTTTCATATCATTAAAAATATTCATGACTATTAAGACTCCTACAAGATTCTGACTTATACATATACCATAGCCACAAAAAAGTAATCTGTAAAGTGATTGTGAAAAAGATAAGATGGTGAAATCACATTGCATGTGAACTTAATAGAAATCCCTACTGGTCTGCGTAGCAAGACAGGAGAGAAGGTTTAAGAAATCAAAGAGGAGGTGAAACAAAAGAGGAAACAAAAGACTATAGAGACAAGTAGTTAGTGAGCAACCAGTCATAGTGGAATGTAGGAGACGGATAGAGAGTGTGATTAAAATATTCTGAAGAATAAATACATCTTTTATTTAATCTTAAAGTATTTAAACTAAGATCTGTATCCTCTCCCTAGCTGCAAATACAAATGTTAAGTGAAGCCTGCAGTATACACAAATGTGTTGAATGAGTTTAGAGGAACATTATAGAAATGAAATTCTGTTTCACAGTGTGAAACAGCTTACATGAGTGATATGAGCATAGAGAAGAGAAGACTAATGGAAGGTGTGGTTAAACTTTTAGTGGGCACATACAATTGAGAGTTTAGTGCAAACAAGAATTTAGAGCCATAGGTCATGGAGAATACAAGTCACCACCACCCAGCCTCCTCCCCAGGCAAGGCTGTCAGATAAAATAAGAACTCCCAGTTAAATATGGATTTTAGACAGACAGTGAGTGATTTAGTATAAATGTGCCTTAAATATTGCACAGGATGTGTACACACTAAAAAAATGTCATTCATTGTTTATCTGAAATTCAGATTTAATTGAGTATTCCGTGTTTTTATTGACTAAATCCACAACCTACTCCTAATAACTTCCAGAGATAAAAGCAAGGATAACAGGTTCTACCTTATCTGGGACAGGAATGATAGAAATTTGTGCTGAATTTTCTCTACAATTCAGAGGATAGGTCAAACACAAATATGCATAGTTAGTGTCAAAACTAGAGAAGTACAGATCCCATGTTAAGTGCTTGCTATGATCTGAATGTATCCCCTCAAAATTCATATATTGAAACCCTAAGCCCCTAAGGTGATGGCATTAGTAGGCAGGGCCTTTGGGAGGTGATGGGGTCATCAGGGTGGTACCCTCATAACTGTGATTAGTGCTCTTGTAAAAGGATCATAAGAAATTCCCTAGCTTATGTTAGGAAGTGAGAAGTTTGTAACCTGGAGAGAGGGCCCTATCCAACCACACTGGCATCACCCTGATCTCAGATTTCGAGCTGCCAATACTGGGAGCAACAAATTTCTTGTTTATGTGCCATCCAGAGCTGTAATGTTTTGTTAGCAGCCTGACCAGAGTAAGACAGTGTCCTTTTTTCTGTCTCTAAATCTCCTTTCACTGTGGCAGGATTATTCCAATAGTACATTTTATTAGCATTAGTTTTGTTTAATACTCACAGAATATTTCATCCTTCTATCACCAGTGATTGCATATAAGAAAATTACATTTTTAATAGTTAACTGCTGACCCACCTTTGGAATAGTTCACACATTTTATTAAAGAAATGTTGCAAGACTATCCGTGCCTTACTAACCACTTCATCCATGGTACAGCTACAAGGCAGGTAGAATTCTGTTAACTATCCTCATATTTGTAAAATATTTTCACTTTGACAGGTTCTATATACATTTTATACCAAAATCTGACAGTCTTGAGAAAAAATGGCATACTGTAGAGTGGTTGTATGGAAGACTCCTATATTTACCTTCTACATTCAAGAAAAATATGATACAGCCCTAACATACGTAAAATCATATTGTTCTATATAATAAAAATGGAAGGAAAGAAATTACTTTTCTGTGGGAAAAACAAAAGCCTAGAGTCAGAGCCACTGAGTCCCACCCATCAGTACAATGGAATCCTACTATAAAGACATCCCCTGAATTTAATTAACAACCATCAGTGGAGCACTTACTAAGTGCTACAGCTAGAATTTTGCTCTGTGCTAAGGCTATAAAAGTAAACCACAGTCCCTAACCAAGCACCGTATATTCATGTAGCCATAAAAGCATGAGTGAAGTCGCTCAGTCGTGTCCGACTCTTTGAGACCCCATGGACTGTAGCCTACCAGGCTTCTCCATCCATGGGATTTTCCAGGCAAGAGTACTGGAGTGCATTGCCATTTCCTTCTCCAGGAAATCTTCCCAACCCAGAGACTGAACCCAGGTCTCCTGCATTGTAGGCAGACGCTTTTACAGCCTGAGCCACCAATAAGGTATTAAATATAGATAGACACACAGACACACACACACACACACAAGAGCTTTTCTCAGCAAGAGAAGGAAGATTTGCCATAGGTAAATCAACATGTGCCGTGGGCAAATCATCACCCAAATCGAAACATTTCTTTGGGTTTTTGAAGGATACATGAGGATTTGCCAAACCTGAAAAGGAATGGTTGTTTACAGCAGCCTAAGATATGTGAAAACTGCTAGTTGCTCAATGTTGCTTGAGTGTTAGCTGAGAGGCAGGGAGAGCCATGTATGTAGAAGTCATCATATCATTAAGGGATGCTCATGATAGTGACCTGCACCAGAAAGAACTTTCAGGAGTGCATCACTCGATCACAGAAGTAATTCAAAGTGATCGCTTAGTGACATGAAGGAGAGATTCAAGTTGGGGCAGAAGTAGAATGAGGGTTCCAGGGAGGACACTATTACCAATAGTCTGAACTAAAGATACTATACCACAGGCCTAACTTCAGCCAGAAACAGAGGAGATGGTTTCATCCATTCATTCATTTATGTTTTCTAGAAATACTTTTTGAGTACTTACTATGTGCTCGGCCCTCTTCCGGGCTTTGAGTACAGAGAAGCAAACAGACTCAATTGTTCCTGTTCTGTGAAGCTTACACTGAATAGAAGGAAAAAATTTTCTCAAAAGTATATCAATAAGTTTAAAAATAATACTATGATATGAAATTGTATTTTAAAAAATAGAGCAAAGTTCTGTGCTAGAACTGCACTATTCAATACCGTAGTTGCTAGCCACAAATAGCTATCTTAATAGATTAATTAATGAAAAGTGTATTATTCCATTTCTGAATATCAGTAGCCCCATGTTAAGTGCTCACTTATATTAATATGTTGGACAATATAGATTATCAAACGTTTCTGTCACTGCAAAAAGTTCAGGATGGAGCTACCTCAAGGCAGTTTCTTTATATAAAAGTATTTATCTATGATTTGTACAGAAACATGAATGATGGGATCAAGTCAGCCATGTCAAAATCAGGGGAAATAAAGCTCAGGCAGAGGACGCAAGTGCAACAGTCCTGAAGAATTAAATTAATATTTTCAAGAAAGAGAGCCAGTAGGACTGGAGGATGGTGTGTGAAGGAGAGAGTGGTGGGAAAAGTTTCAAAAGTAGACTGTGGTTCCCAAGGACCATACTGGGAAGCCTGACAATCATTCTAACTTAGGAGGAAGCCCATGAAGGAATTAATATACATTAGGACATGATGGGATTTATGGTTATTTTAATCACTTTATTTTGGGGACAAGAAATAGTTGGAGGGAAATGGAAGCATTATGTTGATGGAAAAAAATGTTAGTGCCTTGGGTTGCACTAACAACAGAGCTGTGGAGAAGCGGTAGGATCCAGACACAATCTGGAGGAAGAACAAACAATTCTTTGTGCTTGACAGTAAATGGGGGCGGAAGGTGAAGAGATGAGAGAGAGTGATTGGTATTGCTTTGTACTGAGATGAAGAAATCCGTGGGGGCAAGGAACAGCTTTGGGTGGAAAAATCGTTTGTTTAATTTTGGAGATATTCAGATCACTATTAAAATTTAAGAGCAGCTGGCAAGTAGTTAGAGGTTTATGAGCTTAGGAAAGAAGTCAGCACTGGAGAAGTATGTTTGAGCATCATCATCACATGTATGGAACTTAAAGTCCTGAAGCTGAGAGATCCCCAAGGAGATGGCATAGAATACCTGGCTGGGTCTGAGTCCAAAGTCAACCCAGTTATCTCCATATTCTGTAAAGCAAGGGGAGAAACTACAAGAATGACTTAGAAAGAGTGCCAAAAAGATAGAAGAAAAATCCAGGAGTGAATTCTTAGAAGACAAGTGTGAAAGTGTGAAACAGTTATTTCAAATGCAGATGAGGGGTGAGCCTAGAAGAGACCACTGGGATTTAGCAGCATGAAATCTAGGGTTTCCCTGGTGGCTCAGAGGTGACCTGCAATTGATCCCTGGGTTGGGAAGATCCCCTGAAGAAGGAAATGGCAACCCACTCCAGTATTCTTGCCTGGAGAATCCCATGGAGGGAGGAGCCTGGTAGGCTACAGTCCACAGGGTCGCAAAGAATCGGACAGGACTGAGCGACTTCACTTTCACTTTCAATCTGTTGGTACCTGATGAAAGCATGTCAAGTAGAAATCCAGTTTTACTGAGCTGAGAAAGAGAATGAAAAGTGGAAAAATGGGTATATAGAGACAGATTATGTTCTGCTGAGAAGGAAAAAAAATGAAAAGAAATTGGAGAAAAGCTTGAAGTCAAAGGACTATTTGAAGATTAAAAATTCCCAAACACACTATAGACAATGATCCTGTACTGAGGCAGAAATTTTTGATGATGGTAATGGTTATTCACTTTAGTTACCATGAATAGAAGTTCAGTGATAATGCAAAATTTTAATGTATTAATATTCTTATAAACAGAAGGCTTCCCCGGTGGCTAAACAGTAAAGAATCCGCCACCAATGCAGGAGACATGGATTCCACCCCTGCGTCAGGAAGATCCCCTGGAGAAGGAAATGGCAACCCACTCCAGTATTCTTGCCTGGAGCATCCCATGGACAGAGAAGCCTGGCGGGCTACAGCCCATGGGGTTGCAAAACAGTTGGGCGTGACTTAGTGACTAAACAACAGCAAACAAACAAACAAAAAAATCTGGTTGAAATCTAATGTTCTCAGACAATTTAATCTTAGTTCATTTTAACTTTGCTTATTTTCTCCAAAATATCTTCAAATCAAATTTTCTTATTCTATCTTAACTATTTTTCAGTAATCAAATAATATATTGTAATTCACAACCTTTTATCATTTGCAGACTATGTTTAAGGGTACTATATTTTTAGACTCCCACATGAAATCTTATAACTACCTAATGATAGAAAGCTAGTAGGTATGCTTTAAAATAAATTTTCACCACTGCAAAATACTCACAAGTATTTGAAAAATAGTGTATATCCATTCAATATGAGGCTTTTTCAAGTTATAGATAATGTGTAATATGATCATTGACCATAAAAACTGAAATTCTTTAGGCACACAGATTGGAGGGAAGTTAGGAATTCCCAAGTGGCTTTGTGGTAAAGAATCTGCCTGCCAACACAGGAGACACAGGACATGTGGGTTCTATCCCTGGGTGAAGATCCCCTGGAGAAGGAAACAACTCACTCCAGTATTCTTGCCTGGAAAATCCCATGTTCAGAGGAACCTGGTGGGCTACAGTCCATGGGGTCGCAAAAGATTTGGACACGACTTAGCAACTAAACAGACAAAATTATATACAGTATGAAAAGAAGTCAGTAAATAATTATATATACTGCTGTAGCCTGAATCAGGGAAGTTGCTAGGAATATGTGAGTGCTTTTATCCAAATTCAAAAAGTTATTTTTCAAATGAAATCCTTTGAAAGTCCAAAAACTTCCTTTCCTTTACTGACCCCTAGAAACCACTGACCCAGCACATACCATAAAATCAGAACAATGCTGAAACTTACTGTTATTATTAGCAAATGTTTCAAAGAAAAGCTTAGAGGAAAACTTGTAATCTCTCAATCCTAAGTATTGAAAATACAAAATATTTGTCCCTAGGAGCAGAAGTCAGTCAGGGATGGAAGTCACTTAAAAAAAGAAAACCTATAAAACTCTAATTTTGTTAAAAAGAAAAAAAAATGAACTTTTACCCAAATTATCACTCAACTTAAATCTGTCATTTTTAGTGTGTTTTAGTAAGAAATAAAAACCATTCATGTAATATTTTTAAGTTTTTCCAATCATATATCCTGTAGTTTTATAGCAAATCTAGTGTGAAGTACAGTTTTTCCAAATGCTATTCTGTTAATGGTTTGTCTTAAACCGGACATGTTGTCATATCTGCCTGAATTTATCACAATGCAGGGATGAAGTTTGGTTAAGCCTCAAAGCTGGACTATGACAATGGAATGTATTGACATACTTAGGCTGAGAAAGCCACTTTCCTGAGCCTCAGAACTTTCCTGTGTTTTCATGCTCACCTCTCTTATTGTTCTCTTTGGCTGTCCCTTTGCTCTCTGCCCAGATTTCTGACCACCCAACTTAGCTCATCCTGTTTGTCCCTATGTCCGGATTTGTATCTTTCCACCTCTGATTCCTTGATCATAGTCTTGCCTTGATTTGTCTGCACACAGCAGCAGTTTTACTCTTAGAAAATAAAAAGTGATGTCATTAAATTTGCAGACATCATTGAACTCCTCTAAGAAACATTCCCTAACCTAAAATCCTTGAAATATCTCGAAGTATATAATTGATATTTGAAAAAAATGTAGATGAACTTTAACCTGTGTGAAGTGGTAAAGAATTTCATAATATTTTCATTTCCTTTACCATAGGGGTCTTTTGCCTCCCTCCTTCTGCCTGTGTTTTGCAAGAATGTTTGACCTAAAGCTAGCAGTCAGTAAATACTCTGAATAATGGATTCTGTTTTTCCCATAAAACATTCTGTAAGATTCCTAAATCCAAAATCCTCATTCTCTTGAACTCCTAGTGAAGTTTTTGCTTATGCGATTTAGTTAGTCCTATATATTATTTCCTGATAACCCAGCTGGTAAAGAATCTGCCTGCAGTGTGGGAAACCTGGGTTGATCCTTGGGTTGGGAAGATCCCCTGGAGAAGGGAAAGGCTACCCACGCCAGTATTCTGGCCTGGAGAATTCCATGGGCTCTATAGTCCATGGAGTCACAAAGAGTTGGACATGACTGAATGACTTTCACTATACATAACAGATGGACATCTATATCTAATATTTATGAACTTTTCACAGATTCTTTTGCCCTTTCCCAGAATGTGCCCAATACAATGTTCAGTGAATTAGAGTGGTGAATTAAAAGATCTATGTGCTAGAATATGACTTCCATTTCTTTGTATCCTGTAGTAAATAATACCTATGTATTACTTCATAGGTGGTCATTGATTTATCTGTGCTGCTTATGAATGTAAATTTTAAGTCTAAAATAATATAACTTTATAGAGGAGACAATTAATTAAAGAATAACTAAAGGTAGTATTAACTGAAGGTATAAGTTCACTAACTTTGAAATAGAACGAAATTCACACATATAAAGATATAATAGGATTATTAAGGAATACATCCATTCAGTCACACAGTCTTTCTGAGTCTACTACCCAGTGGACTGCAGCACTTCAGGCTTCTCTGTCCATCACCAACTCCTGCAGCTTGCTGAAACTCATGTCCATCGAGTCAGTAATGCTATCCAACCATCTCATCCTCTGCCATCCCCTTCTCCTGCTGCCTTCAATCTTTCCCAGCATCAGGGTCTTTTCTAATGAGTCAGCACTTGCCATCAGGTAGCAAAACTATTGGAGCTTCAGCTTCAGTATCAATCCTTGCAATGGATATTCAGGACTGATTTCCTTTAGGATGGACTGGTTTGACCTTCCTGCAGTCCAAGGGACTCTCAAGAGTCTTCTCCAACACCACAATTCAAAAGCATCAATTCATCGGCGCTCAGCTTTCTTCATGGTCCAACTCTCACATCCATACACGACTACTAGAAAAACCACTGTCTTTGACTATGTGGACCTTTGTCAGAAAAGTAATGTCTCTGCTTTTGACTGTGCTGTTTGGGTTGGTCATAGTTTTTCTTCCAAGAGCAAGCGTCTCTTAATTTCACGGCTGCAGTCACCATCTGCAGTGATTTTGGAACCCAAGAAAATAAAATCTGTCACTGTTTCCATTGGTTCCCCATCTGTTTGCCATGAAGTGATGGGACTAGATGCCACAATTCGTTTTTTGAATGTTGAGTTTTTTAAGCCAACTTTTTCACTCTCCTCTTTTACTTTCATCAAGAGACTCTTTAGTTCCTCTTTGCTTTCTGCCATAAGGGTGGTGTCAAATCTGCATATCTGAGGTTATTGGTATTTCTCCCAGCAGTCTTGATTCCAGCTTGTGCTTCATCCAGGCCAGCGTTTCTCATGATATACTATGCATATAAGTTAAATAAGCAGGGTGACAATATACAGCCTTGATCTACTCCTTTCCCAATTTGGAACCGGTCCTTGTTCCATGTCTGGTTCTAACGGTTGTTTCTTGACCTGCATACAGTTTTCTCAGGAGGCAGGTAAGGTGGTCTAATATTTCCATTTCTTTCAGAAGTTTCCACAGTGTGTTGTGATCTACATAGTCAAAGGCTTTAGCGTAGTCAATGAAGCAGAAGTAAATGTTTTTCTGGAATTCTCTTGCTTTTTTGATAATCCAATGGATGTTGACAATTTGATTTCTGGTTCCTCTGTCTTTTTTAAATCCAGCTTGAACATCTGGAAGTTCATGGTTTAGGTACTGTTGAAGCCTAGGTTTGAGAATTTAGGGCATTACTTTGCTAGTGTGTGAGATGACTGCAATTGTGTTGTAGTTTGAACACTGTTTGGCATTGCCTTTCTTTGGGACTGGAATGAAAACTGACCTTTTCCAGTCCTGTAGCCACTGCTGAGTTTTCCAGATTTGCTGACATGTTGAGTGTAGCACTTTCACAGTATCATCTTTTAGTATTTGAATTATCTCAGCTGGATTCCATCACCTCCACTAGCTTTGTTTGTAAAGAATCTACCTTCAATGTAGGAGACCTGTGTTCATTTCTTGGGTTGAGAAGATCCCCTGGAGAAGAGAACAGCTACCCACTCCAATATTCTAGTCTGGAGAATTCCATGGACTGTATAGTCCATGGGATCACAAAGAGTCAGACATGACTGAGCAACTTTCATTTTCAAGAAATACAAACCTAGCTTTTAAAGTCTATTTTAGACCAGGCTGCTTTCCCAGATCTGCCTTTGTCATCACCAAATAGTTTTGCAATAGTGAATCAGTTTCCCCATTGGCTCAGATGGTAAAGAATCTGCCTGCAGTGCAGGAGACCTGGATCTGATCCCTAGGTTGGGAAGATCCCCTGGAGAAGAGAATGTCTACCCACTCCAGTATTCCTGCCTGAAGAATCCCATGGACAGAGGAGCCTGGTGGGCCACAGTCCATGGGGTTGCAAAGAGTGGGACTCAACTGAGCAACTAGCACTTTCACTTTCACCAGATCAGTTAGAATATTGAAATAATATCCATTATTTGTTGAACACTTTGAATACATTAAATAATTTATTCTGTTCTGTACGCCCTGTGAAGTAGGGTTGTTTAATATCACCCAAAATAATAAAAAGCTGACAGGTCTATCTGATTTTAATTTCTGTGTTCAATCCCCTATCCCATGATTTCCTCCCAGTCACCACAGGTCATCTTCACACTTGTTTCTGTTCTCCTTTTGGGGTCCTATAATGAATGGCAGGACAATCAGCTCCAACTGTCAGGGCCAACTATGGGACTTGAGCATCTGCAGATTTCAGCATCCACAATGGCTCCTATAACTAGTCCTCCAAAATACAGACTGTACTGACCACCACTAAGAGTTCCCTCATCGATTTAGGTCTTCTAATAATGGTATGAAATCTCTTCCAAGATTATTCTCTTATACCAGGGTTGGTCTGTAATGTGGACATCATAGAGCTTTCATTGTTTTGTCCAAAATCTTGAGTTTTAAAATAATTCACTTAGTTATAAACTCTGCTAAATGTTGTGTTATTAATTCATATACCTGCCTGGATATGTAAAATAATGAACTATGTTGTTGATCTTTCATTTATTTGGTAAATCATATCAATAACCTAATGAAGTAGAATTGAGTGACATAGTTTTTTTTTTTAATTTTTGCTTCTTTCTAAGAATTCCTTAAAAGCTAAATCCAATCAATTTTAATCTAGCCTAGTATTACATATATTAAATTTCTAAGAACACATGTTCAGTGAATCTGTATAATATAAATAGAAAAAAGTATTGATACCTTCCATTATAAAGCATTACGTAATAGTTATGATATTAATAAGGGCTTCCTGGCAGCTCAGTGGTAAAGAGTCCACCTACCAATGCAGAAGAAACAAGTTTGATCCCTGGGTCAGGAAGATCCCTGGAGTAGGAAATATCAACCCACTGCAGTATTCTTGCCTGGGAAATCCCATGGACCTAGGAGCCTGGCAGTCCATGGGGTTGCAAAAGAGTCAGACACAACTTAGCAACTAAACAACAACAAAAACAATCATATTAATATACATTTATTGCCATTTATTTCACCTAGAACTTAGGTACAAACTTTTGCTCTGGAACCTTAGAGATCATACAGAACCCAGAAATGCTGAAAAATAAGAGCAAAGGAAGAACTGTTTAGAATAAATTTTTCTCATGTTAGATGGACAATATATTTCAGATCTTCATATAAACCCATTTGGATGATTCTCATATTAACTTCTAGGATTTATATACAGAAGTACATTTTCTTCTTCCTGGGCTGATCCTGCCTTTGCCTTCCAAATTTTCTTTTCCCTTTTCAGTAAGGGAGAATACTAAATTTGTTTAGTATTCTAATTCTGTTTTCTTTTCTGTACTTTTGAATTTACTCAAGATGGTAGATCCTAAATCCTAGAAATAGGACAGCTATTCCATTGGAGCCTAAATGAATTTCATGTTTATGATACTCTCCAGTCATAAAGTAAATTCTATAGGCTAGCATTAATATGTTAATATTGTTATAATAATAAAAAGAAAAACTATCACATTGACAAAGTTAATACCTATAGCCAGTGTGATAAACAAACTGTCCTGGGGTTAACAGTCCTTGTCTTAATGCCTGTATATGATATGTTCTTAAACTTTCAAAATTTTATTGTTTCATAATATTTTGATATTAGGTGAATGAGGCATGTTTTTTTAAAGAGTTAAAGGAGATTACCAACCTAAAAGATGAGTACTGTATGGATAGAGAGTAGACCTCAAAGGTTAATAACTCTTGCTCAAGTTTATAACCCTCAGGTAATCCTTGATGAAATTGGAAAATAAACAAATCTAAGGTATATCTTTCCTGTTCTTTGAATCACTCTCATGTCACCTTCCAATTCTGCGTTCATGCATACTTCTGCTTTTTCCTGCCACCTACTCTTGCTGCAATTCATGGGGTCACAAAGAGTCGGACATGACTGAGCGACTAAACTGAACTGAACTATTTTGGTCTCGAACTGCTACTGCCATTTTTAAGATATCCTTCTCATAATAGCAAATGAAGCAACTGACAAACAACTAATCTCAAAAATATACAAGCAACTTATACAGCTCAATTCCAGAAAAATAAACAACCCAATCAAAAAATGGGCCAAAGAACTAAATAGACATTTCTCCAAAGAAGACATACAGATGGCTAACAAACACATGAAAAGATGCTCAACATCACTCATTATCAGAGAAATGCAAATCAAAACCACAATGAGGTACCATGTCACACCAGTCAGAATGGCAGCTATCCAAAAGTCTACAAGCAATAAATGCTGGAGAGGGTGTGGAGAAAAGGGAACCCTCTTCCACTGTTGGTGGGAATGCAAACTAGTACAGCCACTATGGAGAACAGTGTGGAGATCCCTTAAAAAATTGCAAATAGAACTGCCTTATGACCCAGCAGTCCCACTGCTGGGCATACACACTGAGGAAACCAGAACAGAAAGAGACACATGTACCCCAATGTTCATCACAGCAGTTTATAATAGCCAGGACATGGAAACAACTTAGATGTCCATCAGGAGATGAATGGATAAGAAAGCTGTGGTACATATACACAATGGAGTGTTACTCAGCCATTAAAAAGAATACATTTGAATCAGTTCTAATGAGATGGATGAAACTGGAGCCTATTATACAGAGTAAAGTAAGCCAGAAAGAAAAACACCAATACAGTATACTAACACATATATATGGAATTTAGAAAGATGGTATTGATAACCCTGTATGTGAGACAGCAAAAGAGACACAGATGTACAGAACAGTCTTTTGGACTCTGTGGGAGAGGGAGAGAGTGGGATGATTTGGGAGAATGGCATTGAAACATGTATACTATCATGTAAGAAACGAATAGCCAGTCTATGTTCGATACAGGATACAGGATGCTTGGGACTGGTGCACGGGGGTGATCCAGAGAGATGATATGGAGTGGGAGGTGGGAGGGGGGTTCAGGATTGGGAACTCATGTACACTGGTAGCTGATTCATGTCAATGTATGGCAAAACCAATACAGTATTGTAAAGCAAAATAAAGTAAACATAAAAATTTTTTTAAAAGTAAAAAGAAAAGATATCCTTCTCATTTTTATTGCCACTCTTCCTTAATTGTGTGAACTGGTGAAAGTGAAAGTTGCTCAGTCATGTCCAGCTGTTTGTGACCCCATGAACTATACAGTCCGTGGAATTCTCCAGGCCAGAATACTGGAGTGGATAGCCCTTCCCTTCTCCAGGGGATCTTCCCAACCTGGGGGTTGAACCCAAGTCTCCTGGATTGCAGGTGGATTCTTTACCAGCTGAGCCACAAGGAATATGTGTGAAATGGAAAATTTTATGATTACTTTGACAAGACTAGCAATTGGTGAACTGTGGCAAAGGCCTGACTACAGTCTAAAACTTCTTACTCCCAGTTTCCCATGAATTCTGATTTCTCAACCATTTTCTGTCCTATCAACCAAATACTGGAGAAAGACATGTAAAGTTAAGGGAAATGAAAAAGTTTTACCTTATTTTAAACAGTGTGTAAGAATGGAGACCTAAGTCTTCAGAGGTAAAGATAGGTGTTGATAGGAGAGTAAAAAGAATAGGAGCAGATGGCTTGGAGCAGAATCTTTTGTTCAAAATAATAAGTAGTATGTAAGAGGGGAAGAATGCAGTCAAAGTGAGAAAGTGGGATGCTGAAGAGCAAAGAGCAGAAAACAAGGTATTAAAGATAGGGGTCAAATGATGAGAGGAGATCTTTCATATAAGAGGCCACCT
Source organism: Oryx dammah (assembly GCF_014754425.2). Classification (NCBI taxonomy): domain Eukaryota; kingdom Metazoa; phylum Chordata; class Mammalia; order Artiodactyla; family Bovidae; genus Oryx; species Oryx dammah. The sequence continues at coordinate 40,841,704 of NW_024070204.1, read as the reverse complement.
TTCAATGAATTTCAAAGTGTAAAAGGAAGAAATCAGTGGAATTTCTCAGCATGGGCCTAATAAGTTACAGTTTCACATGCAGAGTGTTGATAGTAGGTTATCCCTGCATTTTAGATCATTTGCAAATACACAACATGGAAAATTCTCTTGCTAGAGCATAGCACGAGCCATTCATATAAAAGAGAGATACTTTTCCTAATAAAATGCCTTATACTAAACTTTTATTTTGTGTTTTGTTTTTCTATTTTCCCCAACCTCACATTTATTTAATATATTTTAAGGACAGAATGATTTGTACTTTAAGTTAAACACTACTCAAATTATGTGTGATATATTTGAAGGGTGGGCCAATCTACATTTACTGTATTACTAAATTCTAAAATGATTTATCTATTTTGATCATCACTTTGCAACATGTAGACTCTTAGATGTACAAGCTTCAAATAAAAATAATTATTTTTTTAAAATGTTCTATGTGCTTGGATTTTAATCTCAGTTTTGAGACTAGATATTTTGGAAATTTTCAAATACCTTATTTAAATCATGTTTATTGTTTTCTTGGGTCACTTTTTGAAAGGAAAATAGTAAACAGAAAGAGGCTTTTTAAAGTTAAATATACTTGGTCCTAAAAAACAGGAAATTAGATTCATTAATTTGGCTTTACGTGAACATCTATCCAAATTCTAATTGACGTTTTTAACATGCTTTATTATTAAGTAGCTGGTTAGATAATCTCAACCTAAATATAGCTTTCATTTCTACATTAATTCTCTATGTTATCTTCTTGCATTCCTCCCTGAAGAACAATAAAATATCTCTATTATTTGTCTTTGATACTTGAAACAGAACACATAAATTACAAGTGGTTAATGAAAATTAATAGAGTACTCTAACTCAGCTGTTGGGGCATGTCTGATAAATAAAGTTATGGATAAACTTTACATTGTAATTCAAAGCTAGAGAGAGGTTTTGTTGCAATTTAGCCTCTTCATAACAAATGTTTCTTTGAACTTGTGCTGCAGTGAGGGAAAGCGAAGGGGAAGCTCTGCTGATTTTTTAAACATGTCAAAGCCTTAGGAAGCTAAGCATACTGGACCATACTGACTGACTTTTGTCAGCCTGTATGGTGTCTGTACCCTGTCTTCCTATGAAGATCCGTATCTCCTATAAGGCAGACAGGAGCTCCTGCCACTGTAGGAACTCTGCAGGGTTTACATGGAACTTCATGATCTCTGTTTCTTTTAGTATCTCTCTATTAAGTCATCTTTTCTGAAAATTGATTTTATGCTTGGGAAAAACTTTTAAATACTGGTTGTAGAAAATACAGGTTTTAAAGAAAAATAAAAATCACCAATAAGGCCATCACTCAGAAATAATCAGTTATTTTAGCTTATCTTCCTCCTTTCTGATGTATAACTGTATGTTATATGCCAAATTACCATTTTTATAGAACTGTGATCTTACAGTACCATATTTAAAGAGTACATTATTAGCAATTCCTCAAATCAATAAGTAATGGTATCTCTAACATTTTTCTGACATTTTCTATGATTGCCAGTGGAAATAAAACACATCCTTTTAAGTTAGAAAAATGACTTAATGAACACTTTTAGTTGGACATTTGGATTGTTTTCAGTTTGTTAGTGTTATATAATAATTTCAATGTATATTTAACACATAAATCTGATTTTGGCAACTGTAACCATTACTTCTGGAGAAGGCAATGGCACCCCACTCCAGTACTCTTGCCTGGAAAATCCCATGGACAGAGGAGCCTGGTGGGCTGCAGTCCATGGGGTTGCAACTGAGCAACTTCACTTTCACTTTTCACTTTCATGAATTGGAAGAGGTAAACGGCAACCCACCCCAGTGTTCTTGCCTGGAGAATCCCAGGGATGGCGGAGCCTGGTGGGCTGCCATCTATGGGGTCGCACAGAGTCGGACACGACTGAAGCAACTTAGAAGCAGCAGCAGCAGCAACCATTACTTCAGCATAGATTTCTGAAACTAAAATTATTTGGTTAAAGGCAAAGGTTGAAGGTTATTCTAGTAAGCTGCTTGTTTTAAATATGTTCCACTTTACAGGCATGGCAACCCACTCCTGTATTCTTGCCTGGAGAATCCCCATGGACAAAGGAGCCTGGCGGGCTACAGTCCGTGGGGGTCTCAGAGTTGGACACTACTGAACGACTGAGCGCGCGTGCGCACACACACACACACACGCGCGCGCGCACACACACACACACACACACACACAGAGGCCTATCAGCATTTTCACCAAATCCACATCAATACTGGCTATCATCATACTCTTTTCATGTTCGCTCATTTGATAAGCAAAGTATTTTATCTTGTTTTAATTTGGATTTATTTCATTAACTGTTGTTGTTGTTTAGTCCTTAAGTTGTGTCTCACTCTTTTGCGACCCCATGGACTGTAGCCAACCAGACTTCTGTGTCCATGGGATTTTCCAGGCAAGAATACTGGAGTGGGTTGCCATTTCCTTCTCCAGGAGATCGTTCCAACCCAGGGATTGAACTCACATTTCCTGCTTTGCAGGTGGCTTCTTTACCACCAAACCTCCTGGGAAGCCCACTGCCTAAAACCTGTGTTTTTCTTTAAGTTGTATTTTTATGTCATTTGCTCAGTTTTCTGTTGTTTTAGTTTATTATTTTTTCACCAATTTTTGTGAGTGCTTAAAAGACTTAGGTTACTTCCCTTGTCAAGTCTGTGGTAGAAAATGTTCTATTTTTTAACATCTTTTATTTTTATTATGTATTTTGATGTAGAGTATCATTAATTTTTAATATTCAAATTCAGAATTTTCAATTTGAGAGTTTGTCCATGTGTTTTATGTTTCTTATAACCTGAGATTAGACTATTTTCCTATAAGTTTACTTCTGATTATGATATTGTTCTTCACAGGTAATATTTCATTAACTTGGAGTTTATTATTGATTTAAGATAAAGAGATCCAATCATTCATCTTTTTGCCTAAATCAGTAATTACCAAATTGGTAATTATCTAATTATCCATTAGAAATGTAATGAGCCTATTTCTAATTTATATACTATCTTAATTGCAAACTATATTTGATATACTGTTATTTTTCTTTATACTGTGTAATTTCAAATTATTTACAAAGAAATATAAAAGGTAAAAAAATGTCAAAAAGAATAAGTAAAATGAAGCAAAGAAAAAAATGAAATCATAGATAGAGTCAAGAATCAGTTCAGTTCAGTGCTCAGTCATGTCCGACTCTTTGAGACCCCATGGACTGCAGCACACCAGACCTCCCTGTCCATCACCAACTCCCGGAGTTCACTCAGACTCATCTCCATTGAGTTGGTGATGCTATCCAACCATCTCATCCTCTGTGGTGATGCTATCCAAACATCTCATCCCGTCTTCAATCTTTCCCAGCAGCAGGATCTTTTCAAATGAGTCAGCTCTTTGTGTCACGTAGCCAACTTAATGGAGTTTCAGCTTCAACATCAGGTCTTCCAATGAACACTCAGGACTGATCTCCTTTAGGATTCAAGAATGAGTTAACACAGATTTTCTGCCTTCAGATGTTATACCTATGCAGAGAGTAGACCATAAATAGTGCCCCTTAGATTTTCAAGTTAGAGAGACAAGCTTAGTGTGTTATGGAAATCAGAATTCACAGATATTAAAAAAACTAATTACCTTAAACATCACAAATTTTTAAAAAATGACAAATTATCCACCCAATGAAACCAATAAGAAGAATATTGTGTACTATGCTGAAATACATTTTTGCTGTATCTTTATAACAAACAGAACAATACTCAAAAAGAAATTTGTTGTATTAACTTGCTAATTTCACGCCAATGGCTTTTGATTAATTCAAGTATAGTTTTTAAAATGTTTCTAAGAATGTATTCCATATCCCTCATAATCATTGATACTCTTATATAAGCTTTTGACAGATACTGAGTTGCCATAATTCAAGAGTATTCAGCCTCGGTGGGAGGGCGGGGGGCGACACTAGTGAATCCATCTAGTTGAGGGCAGAACAAGAATTAACAATTTGAAGAATTAGGAAAACTGACATCTTCTTGAGGACATAGAAGAGTGTTAAAAGGTCCTGCCGAGTTTCTGAATGGAAGTCCATGTCTCCTCTTCTTAGAGGGAAATTTTTATACATACAGAAGTTAGTGTCTGAGACATTTATTCCATCTATCAATTTCATTGTACCACTTACATTTTGAAAATTATTGTATCTATAAAATATATTTTATTTGAAAATAAAATTTTCTCCTCAAAATTTTATATTTAAAGGTAAAATTTGACTATTTTTAATTATTTATTTTTCTTAATGAAGCATAAGACCACTTTGCTAAATTAAAACATTGAAATTGTGGTTAAATTGTATAAAATTTAAAAGTATAATAAATGAAAAACTGAAATGTTTACAATATTTCTATCTTTAATACTCATCTTTCCTTTATACTTCTCAAAATTTTATCTTTTCTTATAGCTTCTGTATATGTCTCTTATGATTATTTCTTGTTTTCTATTTCTTATGATTTTACAAAGGGATTATTTTCATTTTCTTTTCAAATAGTGGCTGGAATATTTAAAAACTATTAATTTTAAATATTTTATAATGATCTAAATTAAAGAACTATGAAGATTTTCAGTAGGTTTTGTTGTTTAAGTTAGCTAATCCTATCGTTCAAAAGTAGTGATGATGTTGCTTACTCTTTTCAATACATATCCTTTCTAACATATCCTTTGTTTAATTTTTCTGTGTTGCATTGACCTGAACTTCTCAGTTAATGGTAAATACTAGTTCTTCAACAGGTTTAGTTTCAGTTCAGTTCAGTCACTCAGTCATGTCCATCTCTTTGCAACCCCATGAACCACAGCATGCCAGGCCTCCCTGTCCATCATCTGCTCCTGGAGTTTACCTAAATTCATGTCCATTGAGTCGGTGATGCCATCCAATCATCTCATCCTCTGTCCTCCCCTTCTCCTCCTGCCCTCAATCTTTCCCAGCATCAGGGTCTTTTCAAATGAGTCAGCTCTTCGCATCAGGTGGCCAGAGTATTGGAGTTTCAGCTTTAGCATCAGTCCTTCCAATGAACACCCAGGACTAATCTTTAGGATGGACTGGTTGGATCTCCTTGCAGTCCAAGGGACTCTCAAGAGTCTTCTCCAACACCACGGTTCAAAAGCATCAATTCTTCGGCACTCATCTTTCTTTATAGTCCAAGTCTCACATCCATACATGACTACTGGAAAAACCATAGACTTGACTAGATGGACCTTTGTTGGCAAAGTAATGTCTCTGCTTTTTAATATCCTGTTTAGGCTGGTCATAACTTTTCTTCCAAGGAGTAAGCGTCTTTTAATTTCATGGCTGTAGTCACCATCTGCAGTGCTTTTGGAGGCCAAAAAAATAAATCCAGCCACTGTTTCCACTGTTTTCCCATCTATTTTCCATGAAGTGAGGGAACCAAATGCCATGATCTTAGTTTTCTGAATGTAGAGCTTTAAGCCAACTTTTTCACTCTCCTCTTTCACTTTCATCAAGAGGCTCTTTAGTTCTTCTTCACTTTCTGCATAAGGGTGGTAACATCTTCATATCTGAGGTTATTGATATTTCTCCAATATAAGTCTGAATTTGGCAATAAGAGGTTCATGATCCAAGCCATAGTCAGCTTCCGGTCTTGTTTTTGCTGACTGTATAGAGCTTCTCCATCTTTGGCTGCAAAGAATATAATCAGTCTGATTTTGGTGTTGGCCATCTGGTGATGTCCATGTGTAGAGTCTTCTCTTGTGTTGTTGGAAGAGGGTGTTTGCTATGACCAATGCATTCTCTTGGCAAAACTCTATTAACCTTTGCCCTGCTTCATTCTGTACTCCAAGGCCAAATTTGCCTGCTACTCAGGCAGGTTTAGTTTACCTAATATCAAACTGTATTTGAACTGCTAAATAACTCTCATTTGATCATAATGGCATCTTCTTGTACTATACTATTGAAATCAGCTAATTAGTAGTTTATTTACGATTCAATTGTAGTTTTATGTTTCTTCATATTTTGGCATCAGAGATATATTCTTTTTGCAAAATAAATTTGAATTATTAATACAAAATTGGTTAACATGTTTTAGAATATTTAACAACTTTCACAAGTATAACCAGCAGAAATTAGAGCCATTTTTAGGATTGGAGAAGTTGTTTTACAGTAGTAGTGGTAGTAATGGTAGTATTTTATTAAAAATAGACCCTCTCCTCAGTTTGAATCAGGTGATGAATAATATAGGTCCTAAGGACATTTGAGGGTCATTTTTAATGCTGAAGTCATTCATCACTATTAACATTCATTATATTCTGACAGTATTCAAGAGTGTGAACAGTTATATGAGTTCCTAAATTGGTATGCATAAGTAATATAGAATATTCTATAGTGTTTATTTACAGAATTTTTTCCATTTTCACAATATGTGCTTTTCCAATATGCAAATAGGGAAGAAAACAGTACGTTAAAGCTAAACATACAGGCAAAGTATAAACATAAAACTTAACTGCAATATAAATTTGTATAGAGGATTTGTTTTGCATGCTTAGCTTGTGTTATGCAATGAATTAAAATAGTGATCTAAATAGAACTTCATTGACTTCTATTAATGATGTTTAAGATGTAGATCACTGAATAAATTTAGTATGCCAAAAGTTATATTTAGCCTGTAGCTCTGGGATCATAAAATCTGAATGTTTCTTCACAGTAAAATTCCCAAGACCTTTGTTTAAATTTTATTTTGATAAAGTATCCTTAATACAAAAAGAGAGTTTTTATTATGTGCTAAGATATATACTAAGGAGAACACTAGCTAGGAACAGGATTGGAGATGCAGCCAAATGGAAGCTTTACAATTATTAACATTTTTAACACTTCTTGATCTAAAAAGAAATCTGGAAACTCTTTGAGTGGGATAGTACTTACTTAAAGAGAAAATAGAGTAGGTCATTTCCTCTTATAATTAAAATGCATAAGTATCTCTGGTGAGCAACTGTTGTTGTGAATAATTCTTATCATGCTGTGATCTACATAGTCCCACCTATAGGTATATTCTTATAACTTATTGTAAGAAAAATACAAGCTATTTCGATCTTTAACTTATCCCTTTGCTATTCATAATTCTTTACGTTGAAGTTAAATTCTGAGTCTGGAACTATGTGGAAGAGATTAAATTAAACCAAATACAATATTATATGATTAAAAATCTTCTACTGTTAACAGGGGGGAGTGTTGAAGTGAGAATGATTCAAGTGAGGAAAGGTCCTCTTTGCTATAGTAATTTTTCTCACAGACAGTTATTTACCCCCAGTATTTATGATCAATTTCCACTGAGCTTTCTCTGGTTTGTTTATGACCGCATCTTTATTTTCTAATCAACTAAGCAATACCAGGCATTAGCACTCCTGTATGCCTGGCATTGCCACTTCAGATGGTAGCTACCCTGCAGAGCACCTTTGTTTTCTAAAGCTGGTGGAAAGAATTTTAGCTGGATTGAAAAAAAAAATCTGCATTGGAATTTCAGTTGTGCTAACCATCAGTTGTGTAAAGTCAGATAATTCATTTAACTATTATGTCATTCTGTGTAAGCTAAATTGTTAACATTCTTTAATATGACCACTAATAACATGTCTATTGATAAGCACATTACTGAATTCAGTTCATTTTGTATGAAATGACCACATTCCCCTTTGTAGCTGGGGTGAGGCAGTGACAAGCATTCCTTTTTAATGAATTGGCAGAAAATGTCTGTTCTTGCTGGATTTCAAGAAATTTTTATAGAGGCGGCCTAGGAATATTCCAAACACACTTGAAGAAAGGCCGGTGGAAGCAGTATCTTTCAAATGGATTCTCCCTCTAGAATGCAAGGATAACAAGTTAAAGTGGGCAAAGATGGAAAGACTGAAGTTGTAGACATAACAATAAGGCATTTATGTCTTCATTCAGAAAAATGATTTAGAGCATCACAAAGTTTTGAGCAACTGAGGTTTACTAAAGCCAACTACTGGTAAAAAAAAAAAAAAAAAAACTTGAAGTAACATTTACTATTATTGAAAGGAAATAGTGCCCTTTTGGTATTTAGCTTTAATGGAGTTTACCATCTGCTTTGGGCTGCATTCCCTAGTTGAAAGAGCAGGAGATGAGAATCACCTTTTGTACTAGTTGACCGTTAGTTTCTGAAAAAAAGTGAGACCGAGAAGAATTACTCTAAGAGAAGGAAGGCTCTGATGGAGTGGGAAACCAGAGCTGAAACACAGATGAGAGTGTCAGGCTGTGCCTTCCCTCCTCCTGCCAGCTCCTCCCTCTTCCAACAATAACACGCCCCACTCATAGAACACAAACATAGAGATAGTGGAATCCAACACACATCTTTTATTATTCAAACTGGCAGCCTCAGCATTATCTCCTTCCATTGCTAAAAGAGTAAGGAGGCAGCTGTTGACAATATGGAAAGCAAATCACACAGAGGGAGTCTGTTAGTTAACATTTTGAAAACCAATAAAATGCTCTTAGTACTTAAGAGCCTGCATATTTGATGTCATATAAGAGTTTGCACCTTGATGCTTAGCTATTTCAATGTTAGCTTCTTCTTTTGTACAACAGGATATATAATGGAGCCATAAATCTTTATGACCACAGTGTTCTAAACCTAGGGTCCAGTACAAGGGGATACACTATAAGTTGGAGTTTATCATAGTTACATATTCATTTTTCTTTCTTCCTCTCTATGAAATGAACTTTTGGACAAAACACCAACTTGTACTCTTAGTACCTAGCACTGTGCTTTGAACATAAGTAGTTTTTTTGCTGCTAAACTTAGACCACTCTGCTTTCTGGAAAGAAATCCCACTATGCAAGAGTTTAGTTCATCTGCCATATGTATTCATTGTTCCATCAATACAGCTTACTTCTGTAATAAATTACATAAATATGGTGACTATTTTCTGTCTAGACTGACTTTAATGTGTTTTCACATAATTATAGAATTGAAAATCCTGACTTAAGTACCACTAGTTCTTGTTTTTTTAATACGCCTATCTGCTGACTTCACTTTCTGCCAATTAACCTAAATACAATAAAATATTAGGAGGGAGACTATGTAAACCCAAATGCATATAATATCATATTAAGACTTAGAAACTCTCTAGAGATGGCCAGATCAAGAGCAGTGTGGCTTTGCCACATGAGACCTTTCAGTCTGGTGGACTGATTTCATCCTTTTTTCTTATCTTCCTGCCCTTCTCTTTCTTCCTCCTTTTCCTCGTCCTTCTTTCTCAACATACTTCCTTCCTTACTTCAACCAAGTATGTGTCAAAGAACACTAATCACTTAAACTCTTGCTACTCAGAGTGTGGTTCTAGGACTGGCAGCATTGAAATCACTTGGGAGTTTGTAATGCAGAAGTTGGCTCCCAGCCTCAGGTGATTTACATAAAGCTTGAACTGCTCTTTCTTTAGCCTATCTTATGGGTAGCCGAGCGAAGATGTGGTTTCACCCACTAGAGGGCAGTAAGACATGCACACCACTAGGCACCACATGTATTTCCCCAAGCATGATTAACAGTTTAACTACCTGTAGTTGCCAAAGGGGCAGTATGCCTAGTTCCTTTAAAGGAAAAACAACCAAGTCAAACCAGATTACATAGAGACGTTCAACATGTGAGATCAATGAAATAAGCAGTTCTATGACACTAGCTAGTATAAAATCAGGTGCCAAATCCGAAATTGTAATGTTGGCTCTCTTTCATAGATTATAGGACTATAAAGCTGGAAAAGGCTTTGATAATCACCTCTGGGGCAACCTCTTTACTTTACAGATGAGGAAGGATACTCCAAGAGGTTAACTGCTTCTTTCAAATTCATACAGCTCGCAATTTGCCAAGCCAAATCTGGAACTACTACCAACAGACTCCCTACCAAGAGTAAAACAAGATTTTAATGAGATGCAAAACATATCTCTGTAGTATTCCATGGTAAAATGAAGTTCATACTTGTACTTTACGCAGACGATGGGTTTAATATTGCTGTTGTTTTCTTTAGAGGGGGGCGGATAGCAGTGGAGGCACTTGTCTTTTTTTCTTCTTCAGTTATTTATATTCAGTTGTACTACCATCAGAACACAGCATAGATGTCTCCAGCTCCAGTTCTATAAGTGTCCACATGTAAATATCAACCACTCACTAAGTACTGAGTAACTATAATATTCATGGCACAGTTTCACATTCCTTTTAATGTGATGCTAGCATCATTTCTACTCTTGGTGGTCTTTAGTTATGTATGTTATTATAGCTTAGTTGGTAACTGTTTTTAATTCTCAATCCCATATGTTTTTTGCATGCAAAATAGGATCAACAACATTATGTCAGACCCAAAGATACAGAAGGTGATGAAAACTGAGCTGGTGGATCCTCATTCATCTAATAAGCTGGAAAGGCTTTACAGAAAGAGGAACTCTAATTGCACATACAACACCCTCAGTCTCACATGTCTTCAAAATGACCTTTAAAAGAATGCTTTAAATGTCATAGCTTTTTTAGAAAACATTGAGCCAAACATGGAAATTGCATGAGAAGAATTTCTGAATCTCCAATTAAAGGCACAAAGAGCCACATTTTCAATTTCCTCTTCCTTTTTTCTTTCTCTAACGTGTCGACGCAATTATTTAATAAAAACCAACACCACATTAAAATAGTTAGGCATAAGCAGTTGAATGTTGATGGATATAATACAAGCAGTTTCTTAGGCAGAGGTTAAGTTTTTGAGCAAAGTTCCAGGATAGAAAACGTGGTGAAGCAGAGTTTCAGTGGAGCAATAAAAGTACTCCAAAAATAACAGCATACATTTTTTAAGGAATGTCCAGTCTTATTCAATATCAGCCTTGTCAAAGAAATTTAAATCTAGCTCCCAAATAAATGTTTAAGAATCCTGACTTACTCATCTCTTCTCTTACTTTTAGCAACAGTATATAAATGATGTCATAATCAACTGTTATAACTTTGTCATAATTGTTTATGATGAGAGTTACCCACAAGCTCACTTAAATTATCCAGAATATGACTCCAAAACATAGCTGCTAAGATTGGAGCAGATTCTGAAGTAAATGGCCTACGTAGGTTTTGTTCTTCCTATTCTGAACTGAAAAGGAAATAATCTTAGCAAAAGAATGATGATGTCTGATCAAGTGAGCTAGTATCCATAATCTGTAATTTAAACAACTTAAATTGTAATATTGATTTTCCTAAGGGATAAACAAATTATGTACTATTTGTATAGGATATGTATTTTCTCTACCATTAATAGTACAAAAACCATAAATAAAATCGGTAGCATTTAATAGACTATATTTTAGTATTCATATTAAAATATATATACAATTATTTTAGGAGGTTAATATTACCATTTGCACTTACTTTACCTATTTTATCTGAGAATATCCTTTTTCACATTATAATAAAATAATAGCCTTCAATTATTCCCAGTAATATTAGTGGCATACTCATGTTTATATCTCAAATATGCTTTTAATTTTCTGAAGCAGAGACAAATTGCTGGTGATATCTTAATGTTTTGAGGTACTTAATGCCAAAAGGCTTGGACCTGATCTTTAACTGAATATTTCCCAGATGTGTAGTAGGGTGAAAGGTGGAACAACTAACAGAAACCAACTTCCTATCCATGTTAGACTTACTTAGGTGAATTTTAAGTAAGGATTAATTAGACAGTGAGACCTTATAAGCAGTCAACTTCACAGCTCCCAGAGATAAAAGCTGGGAACATGTTCAGTTGTAACATAAGCCATATGTTGAGAAAGAGAAGTATCAACTACCAGTGTCTGCTTTCACCTTGTTTATAATGCTTTTTTAGCCAACTTTCTTTTGAAAATCTAATATTCTGGGAAATGTTGAAAAGTTGTTTACTAAAGGGTGAAGCACCTTACATTTTTGAATAAGTATCAGATAAATATTGAAGGAGCAAAAAAATGTGAAACATTTAACTCCTATGGATGAGCTCATGAATTTAAAAAAAATAAGAATGACAAGAGGAAACTGCTATTAATGTGGCTTATCCTGGACTAGCTTTGTACCGACAGTTACCCTGGGGACACTAATGCTCTGAAACTCTATGTCTCCGTGGGAAGCCAGGCTGTCCAGTTTAGGAAGAGGAATTTGGCGCAAATTTACAGTTGTTTGTCCAGATTCAGAAGAGACTAAAGATGAATTGGAACAACATCTTGCCAATTATTCATTCTTAGGGGTTGGGTGCTTTAACTTGACAAGATTTTGCCACCTAAAACAGCTGTTTTGTGTTGGAGACTACTAGATGGTAAGTTTGCCAGAACTACTTAGAACATCTGAGCCATAAATGTCAAAGCAAATGTTTCTGATATTGGGTACATGCTCCTTTTGTGATATTTTTCATTTGAATCATCATTGGTTATGGGTATTGGTTTAGATTGGTAGTGTCAAAGTAGAAGACAGTGATATCAAGCTAAAAGCCAATGATCAAAATGTGTCAGTCCTTTAAGAAGAGACCTGCTTCAACAAACAATGAAAATTAGATATGGTCCAAATCGTATAAGAAATCAATCCAGTGCACTTATTTGCCAACAGTGAGAACAAAATCTTCAATAATATCAGTTCCTCAGATATGTCAAGTTATTCTGGATAAAAATCTACTGGAAATAATTTCCCTTATGTGTTTTTTCCTTTTTAGACTTTTAAAAATTATTTATTAGCATAGATGAAATTTTCAGGTTGTAGTAAGAAATAAATGAAATGTAAAGAATCTGTCTGAAAAAAATATCTTGCAAAGCAAGTAACTGATATATATATATTATATATTTTTTCTGCCTATAATAAATTTGCCAGAAAATCTTGTCTACCAAAAAAGTTAGTGTGTCGATATTTTGCTTCAGTTTAAAGGTCAAAAATATTTCTGACTTTTCATGTGATTACCTTACATGCTACCTTGCTACCTCAATTGCTAGCCAGGGCAATTGAAAAAAAGAAAACTATCATATTCCAAAAAAATAGTACACTGCTCTCTCTGCAGGGTTGCCAGTATTTTGGGGGGGTTGAATGAAGGTGAAAGAAAAAAACCATGAATATAATTTTCAAGCATAGCCATTTAACATCATAGTGTGTATATCCCTTGAAGTTTGTGAATGGGAAGACAGCTAAGAAAATGTCTCTGAAACTCTCATTTTGAAAATCAAGTTTGTGTAACAGGACAAGACATATGGCACAAGTCTATGAAATTAGATCACATAGCCTAGTACCACAAACATAATTATTAGCAGCTGTTTTTGTCAACTGGCAGGTTACAGAAACAATAAAAAGAGGAGCTGATGATGATGAAAGAGGAAGGGCATGAAATGGTTGTACTCTTCTCAGTAGCTTTTAACTCTCAACTTAAAGATTTTGTCAAACTCTCCAGACTTCAAGTGTTGACTGAGAAGCAAAGAGGGATGAGACGGCTTTTTGTTGGCTGGAAGAATAAAGATAGGATCTCCTATCACAGCCAGCCAGAAGGCTGTTAAGCACTCAAGATGAAAACACTCAGGGTTTTAGAGTCAGCAAGCAATTGTTTATGTTTGGACATTTGCAGCAGACCTCATTACCTTAACATCCTTGACCAAGTTTTTGAGGTAAAAAAAACATCCAGGTTATCAACTGAGATATTGGACTTTGTGGTAAAGGGATTCTTTTTTTTTTTTTTTTAACTTTTAAATAGGTTCCCATGATTGTACACCTGTGAAGGGAAAGAAAACAGAAATCTTTGGCTTTGCTGTGATTGAAGCAAATAAAATTTAGTATGAAAAGATTGAGCAGAACAATTTAGGCTTCAGATTCCACTTTACTCTTGACAGTGGTTCTTTATGTTCAGTAGATGGCTTTCATACACAGAAAACATCAAATACTTGTCGATGTGATTTTCATAGGATTACATTTGGTAATTAGTCCCTCAAGGTACCTGTGCCTTACTTTGGTGATTGTGCATCCAAAAATAATGTGAGGAATCAGTCTCCAGGATAGAGACCATGCTGAGGTTAGAAGACAAACTGGGGCAGGATGTTGGGGTGCAGAGGGTGGTGTGTTCCTCTATATTCCTGCCATGGAAGGTGAAGATGAACTGGCTTGTGATTTTACCCCCCTGTGTAACCTATGGAGAGTTGGCATGCTCAAAGAGAGAATACTTGCCAATGGAGAAGAGCTTTCTTTTCCTCTTTCCAGAGAAAAATAAGTTTGCCAAAGTTGAAACTGGTACTTTGCACGTGAGTTCCTTCAGATAAATTACTAATTTGTTCCATGATTATATGTTGGATACCTGTTATGGGCTAGGTGCTGGCGGTACAGATGTGGCCCATTTGGAGAAATAGAAGAGTCATGCTTTCAAAAAATTAAAGGCAAGCTAAAGCTCTCCCTACCTCCAGCCAAAGGCATTATAGTTCTTTCTTCACCATAGTTCTTATCTGCATACTGAACTTCGCCTTGACATGCCTAGTCCTTGTATCAAAATGCATAAAGAAATAAGTCCAGTTCCATGGTGACTGTAACCTATCCATATGTGAAAATTTCCTAAAAGAGTTCTAATCCTGAGTTCCATGTCCATATTCTGCCATAGTTTAATCAAAATGTTCAAGCTTTTAAGGGCATGGCTAGTTTTTAGCTTTTTGACATTTAAAAAATTGTTTTTCTAACTGGTTTATTTATATAAGATAGATATATGTTTCTATTCATTTATCTGTTAAATAACAGTTACTATGAAATATATATCATCTCATGGCACTTGAATTTCTGAGTCTATTTTGGTAAAATATAGAAACATCAAATATATGCCCTCATAAATCATGACTCTAAATTTGACATCTATTTGGACATGATTTATAAAAATTCTTATATGAAAACAAATAAACAAGGTTTACTTTGAATATTTCCCAAGAATAATATACAGTGAAATATTTCAGGGTTTGTACTAAATCAAGTTATATTACAATCATGTTATTTTTTCTGACCTTCTTAAATTAGTGGGAGAAGAAACATTTACAATAGAATTTGAATGGTATGAAAATGTTGAATGTTGATCATTCTTTATAGATGTTTCCAGTAATTTATTAACCTGTCTTGCTTAAATAACAATCAACCACTTTACCTAAATGTGTTTTGCCAATCTGATGACAATTTGACTAATTATTTTCAAATTTGTATTGTCTTTTTAAGCTTCTGTTTTTCTCTACCTATATCCATGCACTAAAATTTTACTCACTATAAATTTTATAAATTATTTTATTTCTGTTGAATTTAATAATTATTTGACAAAACAAGCTAGTCAGAATTGTGCAAATCCATTCAAATGCTTCCTTGCAATTTAGTATATGAATTAAATAATATCATGAGTCTTCATTTTGGGGGAAATGTTTTCAGATTTCAACAGATAAACATCAAGTAGAAACAGTTCTTCAAACTATAATATATGGAATTTTATCTAGCTGAACTGAAGGATACTACAAAGAAGGCTTTTTGTTTTTTTTTAAATGTACCTGTTATTTATTTTTTTCAAGTTTTGGCCACACCTTGCAGCATGTGGAATTTTAGTTCCCTGACCAGAGAGCGAACTCATGCCCCCCGCATTGGCAATGCAGAGTCTTAACCATTGGACCACCGGGAAGTCCCTACAAAGAAGTTTAAGTTAACTTTTCTTTGAATGTTTTTTCCAATTTTTTAAAGATTTTAACAATTTGGAATAAAATTTAATTGAATAAAATGAGCTACTTGCAATTAGCATGGTTTGGATATGTATTTTAATGCAAAATATACAAAATCAAGTCAGTACAATAATTTTAATTCAGTGGTTTTTCTCTATTAACTTTTAGTTTTGATTTTCTCTCTTTTTTTGTCCCCTGTAATTTGGATACAAGAAAGCATATCTTATATGCATGAAAACTTAAGCACATAGTAGTTATAAGCTATCAATTGCACTTAAATACTGAACATTCAGTGTGCTTCATTCAGAACGGTTTACTAAGACTTGCATCAAGATGATTATGAAACAACACTTGTCTGAAAAGCATATATATTATACATACACACATTATATATTAGTCTACTTATTTGCCTCTCAACATTTTTTAAAACTCTCTTACAAGGTCCTGCTGATTATTTGGGACCAGCACCTACATTTAATGTTCCCTTAACTGACAGTTTTCACTTTCAAACTTGGATCAGATAGTGTTTTCATTTAAAGGGTGTGTGTTCCTTCTCAAAAGTATACTATTTTAAACCAATTTAAGCATTGGTTTTAAAATAAGATGTATATTAAGATAATCCCTGGTCTTTGTCAACCATGGGAAAACATAAATCATGCGTCAGGTAAAATTTATCCTGTCTAGTAATACCTTTATAGATGGTCTGTTAACTTAAGACAGTGAAACAATAAAAGTAGAGTTTAAAAAACCTTACATAATATTTCATTTTACATATATAAATACAAAGAATAAGAGAGGATATATGTTGGGTTCTAATATCAATGATCAGATGCATCTCACTAAAGGAGTAATAATCTACTCCTCAACATGGTGAAGGTATATCTGTTCTTAAAACATCTCTTCCTAGTCCAATGTTGCTTTTCCCATGTTCTGTCTGACTTTTATGCTCATTTTTATGTTTATACTGTCTCAAAATACTCTTTTTAAGTACCAAGGAAATCCCTTATATTGATTTTTATGCAAGTATTCCTTTCAATGTACTTTGCAAAATACTGGCTGTGTGCATTACTAGTGATTAGTAATGAATGTGTGGCGCTGTCTTCCTCTATTTCCAACCTGAGAGAAACCTGTTTTCTTTGCCAGTTGTGTGAAAAATAACAGGGCATTTTCATGAACTTTGGAGATAAAATCACTTCAGCCTTAGTACATGGAGAAGGAATTAGCAAACCACTCCAGTATTCTTGCCTAGAGAGCCCCATGGACAGAGGAGCCTGGCAGGCTACAGTCCATGGGGTCGCAAGAGTCGCACATGACTTGGCGACTATACCACCACCACCACCACCTTAGTATATGACCAAAATAAACCAGTCCTTTTGGTCAAAACCCACAGAACCATGACCTTCCCTGAATATCTTGATTAAACTTTCCCTTTTCAGCAGAAGCCAGAATTCTTTATTGCAGTATGATGAGTTACAGATATGCATAATTTTATATATGACAAATGAATCAATGTTTTAATTTGACAAGTATTATAAATAGGTAATTTTTTTGCATAATCAAATAAAAATGTACATACTAAATAGTCATGTTTGTATTTCTTAGTATTATAACTATCTACTATCTAAGTAACTATGGGAGGAATCTTTGAAAGAATAAAGAAACATTATATACTATTCCATATCATACAAAAGCTTTATTAATTTACAAAATACATGTTCAAAGTGATCCATGAGCTTGAACTCTAAAAATTGTTGTACAGTAAGTAGCTTAAGTTACTCAGGGCTGTTTTAGCTAATTTGTGAACACTTCAATACATCAAGTGAGACTATTTCTTACTAGAAATCCAACATTAAGATGTGCTCTACTAACCCATTTTATTCTTTTCATTATATTGAGGAAAAAAAGATATTTAGATATTACATTTAGTTGTATTAAAGAAAATTATTAAATTTAGTAAATGTGATAGGCATTTTATAAGAATAACTTTAGAGTAATTTTCTATATTGACATGGTGATCATTTAGCAAAATATGTCATGGAACAATTCCTCTAATCCTTTATGTTGGCTTTTAAATTTTTTCTTACTTTATAAATAAAATGCAGCGGTCAAGCTCAGCTAGAATGTATTGTTTCTGTGTAATGAGTAAGATAAATTAGTCTATAAAACATTAAGTAGATAGAAAACTTTTGCCTGGCTGCCAACAGTTTTTAAATGTTTATAGGAGCCTCATGTTGTAGTAGAAAGAACTTGTACTAACTATTTATTTCAGGCTCTAAGTAATCTTTTAGAGGTGCTTGGATAAGTCCCTGTATATCCCTAGGTCCCCTGGTGTCATCTATTACAGAAGGGAAAGAGATAAACCAGACAATCTCTAGATTTCATCAAGCTCGTCTCTGAGTCTACAATTTATTAAGACCTAGCTTTTTCTTAAGCCTTAAATGACCTGAACTTTCCTCACAAAAACAAATGACATGAAGCTTTGTTATTTAGTAGTTTTAGCCAATTTTGAGGCTTTAAAATCTTTAAACTAATCAGAAGTTTTGTTTGAACCAAAAATATTTCTCAAAATAATCTATGATGCTTCATCTGGGAGGTGAGAGAAGGGAATATCACATTTGATATGCTTACCGAAGCCTCCTTATTGTAATAGATCTAATTTAGGGAGTTGGCTGGCCTTTTCTAGTGCATAACATGTTTCTAGTATTATTTTGCATTGTCTGTAGATTTATCCAGCAGTAGTAAGATTGCAGTGATTGTCCTTTATTTTCATATGGTTGGTATTTAGACCACCATTTCTACACAGAATGACGGACTTTCCTTCCCTCCAATGCTCAGTGAAGAGACATAAACCACATGAGGTTTCTCTCAGGCTTTTCCCCAAAATGTGAATGTAGGAGACAAGATAGAGTAGGGCCAAAGTAGGATGTGATTGGATGCCCAGGCAAGAAATCAGGGATTCTAACACTTTAGAATTTTTTGGAAGAATTAGTTTACTAAAGAAAAAAATAAATAAATAGCTTTATAAACTTTATATATATTTTCTGACAGAGAAATAAAGTTTACCTTTCAAGAAGAAATATTTTCCATATTTACTCTTTGCCTTATTATGGCCGTATTACCTACCAATCAAATGAATCGTGCTGGATTTTCCTGAGAGTATCTTCAGTCTCCCTTTCTAAACTCTTTCTGTTTTATGCTATTTCCCACCGTTTATTCCATTGTAAAATGGGATCCAGTGTCAATTATCTTGGGTCACAGCAAATGACTCAAACATGTAAGTATTTCCAGTGTTCTTTTTCCAGGATTACTGGCAGTTGGGAGTAGAGCAAGGGGCACACAAGCTTTTCTAGGTCTTTATTTCATGCAAAATTAGGCTTACTAGGCTTACTATTTTACCTCATATTGCAAATTAGTTTAATTTATATCAGTACTTACTATGGACAATACTCAGGAATTTCAAATAAATTCTTATCCTTAGAAACATGTAATTTATCTCATTATCGATCTACCCTAAGAACACAGAAGGTAATATCTGAAAACACAAAATATTAATAATTATCCATGTCCTGATACAGTTCAATAAAGTTAAAAGAATGGCCAAAAAACCTCTGATAGTGAGGAAAAAACTTAGAAAATATTAAGTTTACTAAATCTATTGATCTAGCACAGTGTCATGAAGAGCCACGTTAGATGGTCATCTGCAAATATTTATTGACTTATGATCAATATGGAAAACTTCAGAGTCATGTTTCATTTGTAATAAAAATACCATAATGAGACGAATCTTTAACACACTTCAAATTTATTTATAACTAGGGAATAAAGTGTCTAGATTGTATTATTTCTGATACTTTTGATGTGAGGTCAGTGACAGTGGTTAAATTACAGCATAAGTCAATTAAAATATAGCTTTAAATTGAGAAATGTTTTAGAATTTGCCACCATACTCATAAATCAGACCAAGCTAGTCAGAGTTTAGCCTCTGACTTGAAGTACCAGGTGAGAATGTAAAAGGTCATTGTGTGTTGTAGCAAATTGGCAAAGGTATATCTCATTATATTACATAGGGGTGGTAAGGATTTTCTGCTAATGTAGGTCCTGTTTCTGTCTGCAATTCTAAAAGAATGTCAGAGGTATCTGAAAGAACTGTGGCTGATAGAGAAACTAAATATCTCTTTTGCATTATGCTGAAAAGGCAGCCAGAGTCTAATATAGTACAAGGTGGACCAGCTTTAGATCAATGAGCAGCCCACTCTGGTATCATCCCTTTAAAGGTAGTGAGATTATTCTAGAGGGTGGGAGATCAAGGGGATCCCTACAGATTTGTAACAATTTCATGGCCATCAGCACAATTTTAAGGGAACAATACAATCATTTAATTCTTAGAGTGTCCAATGTCAACACAATTACCCTATGAAAATGCCTATAAAATACTTATTTAGGAATAGTTTAAGGCACTTAAGTTTCCACCAGCATTCCATACCCTTATTGAGGAGAAGAAAATAAAGATTCTGCTAATAACGTTGTTATAAGTCAAAAAACTGGCCACAGACAACAGTATACTATATTTATTTGTAAACTCTAAATCCACATTATCTCACTTATGCAGACATTGAATCCCACACCTATCAAAAACAAGCAAAAGAAAAACCCAGTACTTCTTTCCACACTCTTTAACAATTTGCTTTGATGTTAAGTTGTTACCATTATTTTGCAATTTTATTTCTCTGCATGTGTTTCTATCAGTGCTTTATATATATATATATATCTCAGAGTCCTGCTCTGTGTCTGAATGCAGTATATAGAACACTGTGTGGTCCTGGGACCAGCAAAATCAGCACTGCCTGGGAAATTGCTAGAAATTTAAATTTTCTGGTCCTACCCCAGATCTCAGAGAAGGCAATGGCACCCCACTCCAGTACTCTTGCCTGGAAAATCCCATGGATGGAGGAGCCTGGTGGGCTGCAGTCCACGGGGTCGCTGGGAGTCGGACAGGACTGAGCGACTTCACTTCCAATTTTCACTTTCGTGCCTTGGAGAAGGAAATGGCAACCCACTCCAGTGTTCTTGCCTGGAGAATCCCAGGGACAGGGGAGCCTGGTGGGCTGCCGTCTCTGGGGTCGCACAGAGTCGGATATGACTGAAGCGACTTAGCAGCAGCAACCCCAGATCTACCAAATCAAAAATCCAAAATATATGTGTTTAAACAAGACTTCCAAATGATTCTGGTGCAAATGCTCAAGTTTTAGAACTACAGGTGTAGAAAACTAGTTAACTTGGCACCATTCTGACTCAGCAGACAGTAAATATCTATCCAGTGTTCACTGCCTGGCATGGTGCTAGTGGTAAAGAACCTGCCTGCCAATGCAGGAGACATAAGAGATGCAGGTTCAGTCCCTGGGTCAGGAAGATCCCCTGGAGAAGGGCATGGCAACCCACTCCAATATTCTTGCCTGGAGAATCCCACGGAAGAGGAGCCTGGCAGGCTACAGTCCACGGGGTCTCAAAGAATCAGACAAAACTGAGCACGCACGCATACACACACACACACGATCTCCATATATAAAGAAGGAAATGAAAGAACATGAAGATATAGGGGCCAAGTTTTTTTTTCTATAAAGTTATAAAAGAAATTTTAGTTATCAAGAAAATTATTCTATATGGAAGTGAATCCCTTTGTGCAGACTAAATGGTATGCCTGTCTAAAATACTTTTGAAATCTAATAATCAAGTGTTTGCTAGAATATGGAGAAAAGTATCTAAATAGATAAAACAACTTTTATTGTTGAGTTTGTTATAATTTGCCTAAAAGTAATATTAAACATTTATATTTTATAATTTGCCAACTTTTCCTTTGAAGCACACATTTTGGCACATCCTCTTTTATTTTCATTTTATTTGGATATGGAATTACTAATTCATCTCAAGATTTTACAAAGATTACTGTCAAAGAAAAAATATATTTAATACATATCCAGATTTTATCTACTCAGCCAGTGCTGGA
Organism: Oryx dammah; assembly: GCF_014754425.2. Taxonomy (NCBI): domain Eukaryota; kingdom Metazoa; phylum Chordata; class Mammalia; order Artiodactyla; family Bovidae; genus Oryx; species Oryx dammah. Next base: position 40,819,945 of record NW_024070204.1, on the reverse strand, counting down.
CTAACCACTTATGATTTATTTGTTCATTCAATAAATACATATTGAACATACATTATGAACTATATACTTTTCTAATAATTTTTTTTAAAAAGATCACTATGACTGCTATGATTCTTTGAGTAAGATACACAATTAAGGAGATAGACCCAGAGTGATCCTAAACTGAATACCATATTTGGAGCCAGTTAGGCCCATGCTATTGGGTATGGCCCATAATCTCAGAGATATACAGTATAAATGTGATAACAAGCCAAGGAGGTCTATAGGCTTTTCTGTAGTAGGATATAATAGATCTGTCTGGGCCACTAAACAATTCATGGGAAAGAAAGAGACAGATTTAGTTTAGAGAGGATGGGATTTGTGTAACATACTAATCATGACATGTTTCAGCACACTGACTAAAGCTATCAAACTACATATACAGCATTATGATCTATTTTGTGTTAAAATGTTTAGAAAAAAATTATACATGACTAATTCTGAATTCATAAGTCTCTGACATTTATTGACCTCCTTCCACATTTCACAAAGCATTTTTTGAAAAGTCCATTACTCATCCAGGAGAGCACCACTTCTACTCAAGCAGAACCCTTACATGTACTGAGTGTCCCCCACAAAGTGCAATCAGTGGCGAGAGCCCACAGCGGCTCAGGTACGCACTGAGCTCTTTCCCCTCCTCCATGCCTTTCATTACTCATTCACTTTTCTCCCCCTAAAATGTTCCCCTCAACTTCTCAGTTCCCACCTATTAAAATCCTACCCCCTGAAAGATTCATCTCAGATACCAACCATCTTCTTCAGGATGACTTCTTTACTAAAAACCAAGGCAGCATATTTTATCTCTAATAGAGCACTTAACATATTTACTTTGTGTTGTAATTACTTAAATTTTTCTATCTTTATCCTAACCAGTTTTAAAACTCCTTGCAGGTAAAGATTGTGTCTCATCTGTCTTTTCATCCTCCATAGTGACAGCTATCACAAGCCCTGCACATGGGTGCTTAGTACATGCTAGCAGAGGATAAGATGGTTGGATGGCATCACCAACTCAATGGACATGAGTTTGAGCAAGCTCCAGGAGTTAGTGATGGGCAGGGAAGCCTGGCGTGATACAGTCCATGGGATTGCAAAGAGTCGGACAGGACTGAGAGACTGAACTGAACTGAATATTCTAGCAGAGTTAATTTACTCAAATAATCTCCAGGCTTGATTTATATATGCAAGCTCTGTTTAGCCAGGAGAGGATAATCAGATTTTGCATCCATTTTTTGCATTTCACTGCCCCCTTGTATATATCCATTCTGTTATTAATAAATCACTTTTACTTTTCTTTCCTGTTACACCCATGAAAAGTTATTTAAGGAGAAAGTTACCATCTAGCCAATAGCTAGTGTATTATCATGGACCAAAAAGAGTAGTCTTGGTCAATTGTAACTGCTGGAGAAAAAACAGCTTAGATGCTTCTTTTCTGGAGATGGATGAGAGACAGAAACTGGGAATAATGTTTCTGAATGGCTGCATCCTGAGACTGAAAACTCAGTGATTCATCAAAACATAACTCTTGCCCTAAAGTTAAAAAAAAAAAAACTTGATTTACATGAAAATTATGATGTCCAGATTATTTCCATTTGGAGTTCATCAGTTTTCAAAATCCTCCCCATTACTACAGTGATGCTGCACCATTAGGTAGAATTCGCTAATTAATAGGAGCTAATTTTTTTGTCACAATAACTCTTCTTAGATTATCAAACTTGATTAAGATTTTACATATCACTCAAAATAAACCATATGTTGCTATTATTTACTTGAAGGAATTTGCTTTAAAATTAGCTTTTTCTATTGATGCTTTTGAACTGTGGTGTTGGAAAAGACTCTTGAGAGTCCCTTGGACTGCAAGGAGATCCAACCAGTCCATTCTGAAGGAGATCAACCCTGGGATTTCTTTGGAAGGAATGATGCTAAAGCTGAAACTCCAGTACTTTGGCCACCTCATACGAAGAGTTGACTCATTGGAAAAGATTCTGATGCTGGGAGGGATTGGGGGCAGGAGGACAAGGGGACAACCAAGGATGAGATGGCTGGATGGCATCACTGACTCGATGGACATTAGTCTGAGTGAACTCCGGGAGTTGGTGATGAACAGGGAGGCCTGGCGTGCTGCAATTCATGGGGTCGCAAAGAGTCAGACATGACTGAGCGACTGAACTGAACTGAATATATTCTTTAAACTGTTACATATTTTCAGATAAAATATTTCCTATTTGCCAGAATCCTTAGAGTCAGTAGAAGATGGTTGATACCTTGACTCTGACAACTCCCCACCCTTACTTCTTACAGCTTCCTGCCTTGTTTCTCACTTTCCCCTAGGAGGCTGTCCAGTTGGCATTCAATTTTGCATTAAAGCATACACCTGTAGAACCATAAGTTATTAATGCAACAACTCTGGAAAATACTTTCCAAAAGTATTTTGTAGGCAAACTTGATCATCCTTAACAAAGAACAGAGAACATGGGAGAGATTCTTTCTTAAAAAATAGACAAGTCCTTTAGACTTGAAAGTTTAGAAACTCACTCGCACATTCAAAGAAATTCATAACAAGTCATTATCCTTTAAGCACAAGCTGGAATCAAGATTGCCAGGAGAAATATCAATGACCTCAGATATGCAGATGACATCACCCTTATGGCAGAAAGTGAAGAAGAACTAAAAAGCCTCTTGATGAAAGTGAAAGAGAGTGAAAAAGTTGACTTAAAGCTCAACTTTCACAAAACTAAGATCATGACATCTAGTTCCATCACTTCATGGCAAATAGATGGGGAAACAATGACAGACTCTATTTTTTGGAACTCCAAAAGTACTGCAGATGGTGACTGCATCCATGAAATTAAAATATGTTTGCTCCTTGGAAGAAATGTAATGATCAACCTAGACAGCATATTCAAAAGCAGAGACATTACTTTGCCAACAAAGGTCTGTCTAGTCAAAGCTATGGTTTTTCTAGTAGTCATGTATGGATGTGAGAGTTGAACTATAAAGAAAGCTGAGCACCAAAGAATTGATACTTTTGAGCTGTGGTGTTGGCGAGACTCTTGAGAGTCCCTTGGACTGCAAGGAGATCCAAGCAGTCCATCCTAAAGGAGATCAGTCCTGAATATTCATTGGAAGGACTGATGCTGAAGCTGAAGCTCCAATACTTTGGCCACCTGATGTGAAGAACTGACTCATTTGAAAAGACCCTGATGCTGGGAAAGTTTGAATGTGGGAGGAGAAGGGGACGATAGAGGATAAGATTGTTGGATGGCATCACCAACTCAATGGACATGAGTTTGAGCTGGGAATTGGTGATGGACAGGGAGGCTTTGTGTGCTGCAGTCCATGGGGTCACAAAGAGTTGAACACAACTGAGCAACTGAACTGAACTGAACTGTCCTTTACCCACAAAATTATTGAATTCTGACTTACTGATATATGATGTATCCAAAAGTTTTTTTTAGAACTCAAAAGAACTTAAATCATCCAGGTCTTCCTCTTTGTATTTTGAAGCATACTGAAGCTTTTCAAGCTCTCCCTAACTGATTATAGAGTAAGAAAAATGGTTAACTGATTGATGAATTCTTTGAATATTGTGTTCCTATTTTGTGCAAAACAGAAAGAAACCCAAGAGTTTCTGAGCATAAATACAATCTACCAAGTGCAGTGCACTCTCAGAAATAATCAGTCAAGGATTTATTTGCCAATATTTATTTCACCAGAACATTTTTGCTTCTGCCAACTCAGTCTGTTACTAGAGCTTAATTCTACTTGTTCTCATTTAAAAACTTTAATTCTTTGCTGAAATCAACTTTTTTCATTCTAACAATTTCCAGTTAAAAAGCCAACAAAAGGCTTATCATATAATTTACTGATAGTACTTACTTGCCTTTTTTGGCAGGTAAAACAAATAGCAGCCTAAATATTTGTCCCAGATTCCTATCATTGCCTTGTTCTATCTCCTCTGCTTGTGACAGAAATAAAGCATATTAGATTTCTTTCCCTGAGACTCAGACATCATCGTCCATGGCATGCCAAATCATTGGGAGGAAAAGCACATTATTAAGTTGTTAAAGACTGTTATCTTGATGAGTCATTTTGTCAGTTGTTTTTCCAGCAGAATTCCCTTTTGGAAACAGGAAAGAAGCAAGAAATCTGATGGAGAGGCAACACAGTCAGAGATAGAGACAAAAACAATCTGAAAGTGAGAGGACATAGGTATTGGGTCCCTCATAATTGACCTATGTCACTTTCTCACCTTGTGTGTAAGTTATAAAACTTCAGTATCTTCATCCAGTTTTTCATCTGTAATTGAGAATAATCCAACCTGCTTAGACGACCATTGTGAAAATTAAAGAAATAAAGTAAAATAAAGTACTTTTTAACATGTGCAAATAAATGTATGTGTTTGTCCCTTGAGGACAACTACTAGCATAAGGAATGGGATATCAAAAATACAGATACTGATTTAATATCTTGTAATAACCTATAATGGAAAAGAAACTGAAAAACATACATGTACATGTGTAGTTATTTCCTACTCTAGGGGATCTTCCCAAACCCGAGTCTCCTGCATTGCAGGCAGATTCTTTACTGTCTGAGCTACTAGGGAAGCCCAAAATAACCTATAATGGAAAAGAATCTGAAACACACACACACACATATATATGCATATATATTGTTGTTGTTCAGTTGCTAAGTCATATCTGACTCTTTGCAACACCATATTTATATGAATTGCTTTGCTGAATACTTGAAAATAATGTGACATTGTAAAATCAACTACACTTCAATAAAGCAAAACAGAACAAAAGTACAGATACTGTCTCCCTCACTCTTCACATTCTTTCCTTGTTGAGCTTGCCAAAAGAAATCTGTCTTACTCTATCAATGAGAAGGTGTGCTGTGTTAGGTCACAGGCTTCCTATAGGATATAAGAACAGAATGGTCTACGGCATGTAGTCTGGCGCAAGTCTCTCTAGTGATGTCAGCTTTGCTCTAGGGCATGAAAGCCCTTCTACTGGCCATAACATGGCTTGTCAGCATGTGAAGAAAGAAAAACAGGTGTCCGTGTCTAAAGGACACTCTTTCTTTTTGGGAAAAGTATAAGCACACAATATGCTGACCACATTTAGGATGGTGTTTCTAATGATAGGAAGTACAGGATACATGCTAACTTATATCAGCTTTCTGATTTTATAGGCTAAGCCAGTGGGAATTTGTGTGTCTTATTCAGGATTTACCTAACCTGTTGAAGAAGAAGTTTCAAACTCTGTGACTGTTAGAGGAAAACTTTCCTATTATAATAATTAAGAAAGCACTGAGCTCTAGGCAATTTCTAATTGTTTTATATGTACTCTCATTGAATCCTCATAAAACTAGAAAGGCGGGACTAATATGCTGCTCATTTTACAAATGGAATTGAGACACAGGCAGTTCAGTGACTTCTCCTGTGGCCATTCACTAAGTGCAAAGCCAGGTTTCAAATGCGGTCTGGATTCAGAGGCCTTTGCTAATCACAGTGTACTTCTCTTCCCTGAGACAGCTTTCCCAAGAGTTCAAAAATAAGAAGCAGGTATAGTACCTGGGGTCTCTTTACCTAAGCTAGTGCAGCATTTTAAGTAGATAGTGTACGTGCCAGCTTTTCAGAGGAAATTATCTTTAGATGCACTAACCAAGACTTGTGTATTAGGAGAAAAGATCTCTTATCTATCAATTCCCAATTCCCTTAGTTTTTCATTCTTTCTAAGAAAAAAGGAAACTAAATCTTTCAAAAGTACTGATGGATTCTCTCCCAACCCAGACTACTAATTCTGCTATTTTAAAGACAATGTGGACATTGGGATTAGTCTCTCTGTATTTTAGAATGTCAACACATTTGTGAAAAATAAATTTATCAGTTAAATGCAGCCAAGAGATTTAGTTTATCTGAATCCTATAAAGAAGAAATAGTTTACCAGTGTTTTTACAGATTGAAGTAAATCTGACATATTATTGACATATGCTATAGATTTAGTTTAATACCATAGTACAGATGTGTGCTCTGATAATTTTTTTTTGTGAAATCTAGGCTAAGATGAGTAGAGTTGTTTCAATATTTATAGGGTTGAAAATGCAGAGTTAGCAAAGGAAGTATTTTAATTAAAACAATATTTTCCCCTATGTGCTCAGAGTAAAATGCAGGGGAATTCATTTTTTTTTCCCATATAGTGACTGTGTTTTTAGGCACAGTGAAAAAGGTGTGTTTCCTGCCCCTCTTCCCATCTTTTTGATTTTGGAACCATTAAAAATGAATAATAGCTTCTTCTGACCTTTATTTCTTTCAATTAAGTATATGTGACTCTTTAAGTTCAGCCTTTTTAAATTGTATGTTTTAGGTATCCTGGAGATAACTTCAGTGGAAATCGGAGTTGTTGCTGTGAAAGCTATTAACAGCAACTATTATTTAGCCATGAACAAGAAGGGGAAACTCTATGGCTCGGTAAGTATTCTGCTTTTAATTGAAAAATCCAATTCAGTAAATTATTACCATAGTTTTGCAGTGTTTCCCCAGACATTAAATAGCTTTGTTATCATTCTGTCGCTAGTAAATAGAACCACAAAGGGCTGGTCACCAAGAGTTTCAAGGGCTGGCAAAGCAGCTCTTCCAACTCTATAATCTCCTCTGTTGTTCACTCATTAGTCTACCACACAGGCTGGCACTCATATCAGTCAAAATTTTGAATGCTAATATTCTAAATGTTCTGAGCTAGCCAGTCAGACTCTCACGGAAGCATTTGGCCAAATTGCCATGGTTGCTGCAGACAACTTGAAGAATCATTGAAAATAAAGATCTTGGATTGAGCAGAAAACCACATGCTATGTATGTTTGTGTGTTATAGCAAGAGATAAAACAGGGGCATAAGTGTTTTGTATTCTGTTAAAATCTGAAATGGAGAGACAAATCAAGAAATTCATAATTTTCTGTGCTGTTCAGTCGACCTCAGAATTTTATTTATCTGAACAATAATTATTAATTCACTGATGGAGCTGTTACCCAGCCAGTGCTTTGGGTACATACACCCCTGTGGTCCATAGCAAGTATCAGGGAATATTACTTTAAAATGTGTAAATAAACTTATTTTGTTGATTAGTATAAGGATGACTGCAGTGCCTGCCTAGGGCCAGCAGCTCTCAAACTTGAGTGTCAGAATCACCTAGTGAATTTGTTAAAACACATTCCCAGATTTTCTGATTCAATTAAGTCTGTAAGACTTTGCATTTCTGAGTTTCCAGGTTTTACCAATTGGTACCCCCAATTTGAGAATCATTGGAGATTGGTCCTGTCATTGGTCTGGATATACAATAGCTTTGTATTTCATTCCTGTAAAACCCACTTATAATTGGAGAATCAGGCATATTTTGGGTCAATTTCTTTGATTAGAGTAAATGCTTTTTGGGTGAATGGGTCAGAAAAATTTTAGTTAAAGTTTTTCATTGTATGTAGCTCTACTACTGAACCTAGAAAACTAATGGACCATTTAAAAATGAGGCTCCATTTGGGGGTTCAGAGCATAACCACTTTGGAGATATTCTTGTTTTTCTTTTCAATAAACCTGCAGAGGTCCCTTCCCTTCTTAATCTACTATATCAGAATTACTGAGCAAGAGGTCCAGGTGTATATTCTTTGAAGACATAGTAATACACAGTAAAAACCAATGCTTTAAAGTAAAACCTAATAAAAATTTAGATTGAGAGCAAGTGTAAAATTTTTAATTACAATAAAAGATTGAAATGATTTTTAATTGATAAAGTATACTTCTTTTAAAAAGTGACATCAAGGAAAAATGAATGACTTTCAAATGTCATAAAAATATTTAATACTTTTCCTTCCATCCCCCCACTTTTTCTTCTGTTCCAGCACAGCTCATGCCCTGAGTCTATGCCTCTTCTTGAGCTCTAAGGCCTGTGACTTATTTCATTCTCTACTTCTAACGTAGATGCCCAGTTGCTTTCTATCACATCGTACCATTTTAATGATCTCCAATGGGATTTATCAGATAGTTCTCTCAATAATGTGCTTGTTGTTGACTGTCTTCTCAGACTAGATTGTGAAATTTGAGAGGAGAAGGTTTGCCTTGTCCCACATGATTTTTTCAGCACTTGGAACCGTACAATAAACAGATAGTACAATGCATAAACCTAACTACCTCTCCAAGTAGTTTAACTCATCACAGCTAATACACTCCACTTTTAGCCTGTCTCAGAAATGAGCTCTTTCTCTAACCATTGTGCACTGTTTGTTTCTATTTGGCATTACCACCAAGAAGAGTGAAAAAGTATGCTTTTTCAAAACTAAATTAAAAATCTACTAAAATTCAGTGTCTTATTCAGGGTAAAATAGGACTAGGAGCTACCAAAATTATTCATGAGTACATGTTCTATATAATTCTGTATGGACAGAAGAGCCTGGCAGGTGACAGTCCCTAAGGTTGCAAAAAGTCAGACATGACTGAGCAACTAACTTGCATTTTCACTTTTCATCAGGTAACAACTCTTGTAATTCCTCTGTATTTTTTCCAGATAATTTCCACTGATTCCATAGCCTTCTTGAAAATAGCAATTCGGTAAAAGCCCAAAGTGATTGATTAAACCAACTCTATAAATTCTATTCTCTTAAATACTTTCCTTGATTCCCTTTTGGGAAACATATATCTCCCGTATATTTTCATTATTTGCCTTCTAATCAATGTGTCTATTGTATCATATTGTATATCGAGTTTTCTCCTGACTGATGGACTTAAGTAAATACTGATAGTTTATAAAACTGAATTATATAGAATAAGTGCTTATAGGGCATGATTTAAAAACTGAAGAAATTTCCCAGGTAATCCTGAGAAAATCTAAAAATCTTTTTTTAAACTATCAAAACTCTACTTTTGAGATCTTGCTTTAGCCTAGATTTTTTAAAAAACCTTTAATATTTATTATTTACCTAAATGCTATAAACAACTATAGATTCCTAGGTCTCCTCCAGAGATTCTGATAGAAAAATTTGACCAATGGTCTAAATATTCAATGGTCTAAACACCAGAGATGAGGAGTCTGATACAAGTATAATTCACTTTCATAAACATTTCTCAATAAATTAATTTTTAAGGAAAAATAAATTTAGCATCCCTTCATACTTTTTTATATATAGCTCCATTTCAAATATAAATTCTTCCATAGTCTCTAAACTATACCTTCTTTATTGAAAAAATATAATTGCTCATGTAAAAAAATCCTTTTTGCTTTTAAATCCATATAGTTTCAGACAAACTAGGATGAATTAAGAGAAAAAATAAACTCAAATTAAGAATTCAGATCATCTCTAATGCATAATATTTTGTTATGTTAAAATCTTTACCTTTAATAATTTACCTTTTCTTCTTACTTTCAGCCAAATAAGTCATCACTTGAACATTACATTTAAATATTCTTTATAGAGGAGAAGCATAGAGGATAGATTCCAGAAAACAAAGCTTAAACTGATAACATTAAACTATACCTACTCATTATGGTTCTGATAATGTTCAAAATTAGGATCTACTCTGCAGAAAACTTGAATTATTTAAATATACACATAGTCAAAATTTCCAAAAGTCCTGAAGTGAGAAATACTGAACTGCAGTAGAGGTTTCAACTGAAAGATGCCTATAGTCTCCATATATATAGATAGATAGATAGATATAGATGCCCTTGGTTTCCATAGAGAAGATAGATCCAGAAGGAAAAAAGCCCCAGTTCCTTATTAACTGCTTTAGATTGGGTATAAAGGAAAAGGAATATTTCTAAAGTCAGAGTTTTGAAATTAGTAAGGTATCTCCTTTTTGCTATTCCCTCCTGAGAGAAAATCTGGATTTCTGCAATCCAGATTTCTAAAATGAATATCAATCTTTGTCACAAAAGATCCCCTTAAAAAAAACTTTGCCATTTGAAATGAAGCCAAAGGACTATGGCTATAAAGTGAAATTTCTCAGGGTTCAAGTCTTCAGACTTATACTATATAAGCTGTTCTAGTCAACAGATTTGTAGTTTCTCTGACCCAGGAATTCACAAAGCAAGGTTGTCTCGTGTCTTACTGTTCAACTATTCCTAAACCTCAGAATAAAATTGGTCAAAATTCCAAATTATGGAAAATTGTGAATAATTTACAAAATTGAGAAATCTGGTATTTGGAAAAGAAAAGGATATCCCCCACTCCCAGGGTCTCTTGTTTATCTAGAGCTATTATGATCTATTATGAGCTATTAAGATCTGCTTTCTTAGCAATGTATGTATATTTATTGTGGATTTATAGGTAAATAAAATTTGCAAACTTGATAAGCCTACCTTTTCCCTGTAATTCTGTTTTTCCCATGGAACCTCAATTATTACTCTGAAAAAAAAAAGGATGATAATAACATTCTTTATTATTCATTCATCATAAACATTGTTACTAGAATGCTTGTTTCTTAATAATCATTCTAGGCACTTAAACATGTCATACTCAAAGCACATCAGCTCCTTAAAAGGGCCCCAAATGTGGTTATGATGATCGATTAAAGTAAATCATGTGCCTTCTAATGTAGAATGTTTTGTCCTTTTGTCTTACTCTTCTGTTGTTGATGTTTTGTATAAGTACACAACTTATGTACAGATGACAAAAGCAAATAAAACCCAGGAAGTGGAGTTTTCTGGATGGTTTGTGTAAAATGGAACCAAGTGTCATCGCCACAGAAATAAAAGATTTTCTTTTTCCCTTGCAGAAAGAATTTAATAATGACTGTAAGCTGAAGGAGAGGATAGAGGAAAACGGATACAATACCTATGCATCTTTTAACTGGCAGCACAATGGGAGGCAAATGTATGTGGCATTGAATGGAAAAGGAGCTCCTAGAAGAGGACAGAAAACACGAAGGAAAAACACCTCAGCTCATTTTCTTCCAATGGTGGTACACTCATAGAAGAAGACAGTGTTTGCAGATGCAGTATAACCAAAGGCTCTGTATGAGGCATAGTTGGTATTCTTTATGAAGACAGTACTCACGAGGCAAAGACACACTGCAAATGTCTGCTTGCTTGAAAGAAAGGAGGCCTTTGAAGGTTTTTGTACTCCCTACTGACATATGATGTTCTCTTAATTAGTTCTGTGTCCTGCCTTGTGATCACAATATAAGCAGATAAAATGGATGGAATTTATTCCCAAGTGAACAATATTGTGGCTGAGTTTTGGGGTTAAGTTTTTGTTTATGTTTTTGTTTTTATCCTCTGAGATAGAACTTAAAGGACAAGGAACAATCTGTTGAATGATCTTCGGGAAAGTTATTTATGGAATACGAACTCATATCAAAGACTTTCGTTGCTCATTCAAGCCTAATGATTCAATGAGCAGTAAGACATGCAAGCATTTACTGGAAAGCACTTGGGTCATATCATATGCACAACCAAAGGAGCTTTGCGCGTGACGTCATGGAAGAATCACATAGGATTACAAAATATAAACATGGTAGTGTAAAACTGTTCTAACCAAACAAATAGTAATGGTATGCTTGTGCATTCTGCCTTCATCCTTTTCTATTTCCTTCTAAGTTATTTATTTAATAGGATGTTAAATATCTTTTGGGGTTTTAAAGAGTATCCTCAGCAGCTGCTCTCTGTTTTACCTTTTCTGTTTCTTTAGCACACCACATGCATACTCATGACAAAGTGTTTTTAAAACTTGGCAAACACTTCAAGAATAGGAGATAAAATTGGGGAAAGAGTGTGAATCCCCCATGCGCTGTCTGTTGAGTTCATCTGCACTTCTGCCATAAGAACCATCAACGGTAAACATGACCATACTACGACATGGCCTGAGTGAGAGATATCTGCCATCGTTTAAAAACATACCTCACTCCTAAGGCTTCCTTTCCTAAGCAACAGACCACAAAACCAAATTCTTCTCTTTTAATAAATCAGTGGGCCTCCAAAAGTACAGTAAAAGAAAGAAAATTAATTGTCAAATATGTTTTAGTAGCATAGGCTCATTATTTACTAATGATTTTTTGCCATATGTCCCAGTGGTAAATGATGAAGAGGCTGTCTGCCTATATAAGAACACTTTACAGGTCTCACATAGTGTATCTCCCCGACAGGGACTATCAAGGAATTTGGTATGAAGTGCAACCCCCCTCCCCCACAGGGGCTTAAACTGAGCAAATATATCCTGGTATATGTGTAACTATATGCTGAAATCTGTTCAAATGGTATGATCTAGTCTTTGCAAAACCAAATAAAACTTATTTTCTGTAAATTTTAACAGCTTTGGAAGGTTCCATAATGTAACCTTATTGAAATTCATTTTGTTAGAGCAGGTATAGAAAACAGTACAGAAAAGCATACCAGTCATCATCACATTGTATTCCACTAAATAAATACTTAAACCTTATTTGCAGTGTCTGTAGTGATTTTTAAAAGTGTAGAAAAATACTATTTGTTCTAAATACTTTAAGTGATAACTATAAGATTATACCGATACTGCAGTTTTATCTTAATGTTTCTTGTTTTGAAAAGGTCTGTTTATTTTTATTATTTGACACAGTATTTTGGTACAAAGGAAAGACTTACTAAATGTGTCTTTTTACTAAAGTTTAAGCTCTAGAAAGTCTGGTGTTTTATCATTTTCTCTAATAACTTAATTGTGTCGATGCTTAACCAACACTTCCAGTTAATCTGTTATTGAAAAATCAGCTTTATTAAGAAACTTTCCCATAAAGTAATTCCATTAAAGATCATATTTTTCTCATTCCTTAAACAAGTTGGGATTTCAAAGGAAATGCATTTGAGGCAGAATGTTTTGGCTTATGATAAACTTGCATTTTATGGTACTTGGCTTCCAACTTGCTTTTTGACAAATGGGATTCTAAAAGTGTTTAATTTTGTGGTTGGAATCTGTATGTTAAAATTTAATTGGTAACTGAGTCTGAAAGCTATACGGTAATGCATTCCTATGAGAACTAGACTATCTCTGTTGTTTTATTTTAAAATAATAATTGCCCCTGACACATGAACCTGGACCACCCGCAACCAAAATTAAATGTTTGGTGAGACAAATATAGTATTAGATGACCATGGTAACAGCAAATAGGGCACAAACTGGATTCGTATTTCACACAGCCATTTAGATTACCAAGAGACTATGTGTAAACAGTCATCATCTTAGTACTCAAAACACTAAAACAGCTTCTAGCAAAATATATCAAAGCTTGCAGAAGCCAAAAATAGGAAACATCTCCTATACCTCTCCCCTGTCTCACCCCCAGAATAAACACATGGACAGAAAAAAAGAGAGAAACAGTTTGGTAAAGAGTAGTGAGATTCTCCTGCATTTAAAATGGCATCTTTGCTTGATATGGAGATAGAATTCTGGTCCCCTTGCAGCTGGATTGTGCTACTGAAGGAAAAGCGGCTCTAGTCCTGAATTTTTTTTTTTTTTTTAAATCATGATTTTGGTAGTTCTGCCTCTGTAGGAAGTGTGAGCCCTGGCTGCAACGTCAAGGTGCATCAGCCACAAATGTGTATCCATCTGAGTGTTGATTTCAAGGAGACTCCTCATAAAGATATAGATTCCCTCCCTCCTCCTACCTCCCAAAAGGCTGAACAGTGTATAGTATGTTACATTTAAATAAATCAATAAAAATACTGGGTAAAGAAAATAAAAATATTGTCCTTGTTTGTTTTATTAGCCTAAAACTATACCTGGTAATTAAGAGAGACGCTCACGTGTTGTGTGCTTGGCAGGATGTGGTTAAATGCCCCACAGCCCCAAACAACAACAGAAAAAAAAGTCACTTAAACATTTGTAAGGTTTCTTTAATGCTTTACATGTGTGAGTCAGCTATCCTTACTCTAATAACAACCAAATGCTTTTCGATTTTTTCTAAGTATTCAGGTCCACCTAGTTTACACAGTGGATAAAGAAGGATGAATTGAAAACAAGGATGGCTTGTGAAACAATGAAAGACTTTTGGAGGAAAGCCAGGAGCCTGCAAAATCTGATTTCAAGGGGATGGAGTAAGCCAATGAGTTTGATTTGAAAAGTAGAGAGAAAAAAATACATAATATTGCAAGTTGGGGCCAGGATTCAAGCAAGGTTGTATGTGTGTGTGCGCGTGCATGTGTGTGTTAGTCTCTCAGTTGTGTGACTTTTTGTGACTCCATGGACTGTAGCCCACCAGGCTCCTCTGTCCATGAAATTCTCCAGGCAAGAATACTGGAGTGGGTTGCCTTTCCCTTTTTCAGGATATCCTTCTGATCCAGGAATTGAACCCTGATCTCCCACATTGCAGGCAGATTCTTTACCATTTGAGCCACCAGGGAAGCTCCAAGCAAGGTTATGGACACATTTAAATATATCATCACTAATATACACAGTTTATAATTTGGATGTTTCTTAATTCAGGTTTTATGATCATTCAGCAAAAATTAAAATTCCCTTTGCCTTATCAGCAAAGATTTTAGCTTATCTAAGCTTTGTTTAAATAAAGTTATTTGTAGAAGTCATGAAATATTTAAGAGGAGATACCTAGAGTATTAGAAGTAGTAACACAGTTACATGAGAACAAGTATCCTGTTGATTAAGGATTCTTGTCAGTTTCACTAGACAAGACTTTTTAACTTAAAGTAAGATTTAAGGGGAAATGGGGGTATTTTGGAAAGATACTGGAAACAAAAGGGCAATTTTGTTCCACCAGAACTGAGAGATGAAGCAACTAAAGTCCTCTTCCTCCTAGGCACTCATTTCCTCTTACCTCTGATTGGTTTTATTTGCTTGACTACTGCCTGTATCCATTTTATGTCTTTCTAATTGTAAAGCCCTAAATCGCAAATCTCTTTTTCTCAGGATTCCAAAATGGGAGCATCCAAGGTATGCCAAGTTTGGGTAAGGTACTAACCGTTAGAGCAATCAGTAGGACAAGGCATATGGGCACTATGATTGATCAAGCTTTAGTCACGTGTCCCACAGTTCCATGGTGTGGATTTTGGCAGCCCATTCTACTGGAACTGGTGAAAAACGGTGTGCCAATAGAGGGTGGTGCTGGGCATATACAAAATCAGAAACAATTCTTAGCTCAGTTCAGTTCAGTTCAGTCACTCAGTCGTCTCCGACTTTTTGCAACCCCATGAATCTCAGCATGCCAGGCATCCCTGTCATCTATCTAAATGAGACTACTGACTTAATCTTGCATTATTTGCTAACGCTAACTAGGCTTCATCCTTTCCTTCAAATAGAGAGATCTCAAGATTTTTGAAGGCATTTTTTAAAGAGAGAAATAGCATTCTTTTTTTTTTGTATCAAAGCCAAGAATAGAGTCCTGAATACAGGCATGCTAACCATAATTCTGCAACTGGTCACTGAGATGAATGCAAGTTTCAGTTCAGTTCAGTTCAGTTCAGTTGTTCAGTTGTGTCCGACTCTTTGCGACCCCATGAATTGCAGCACGCCAGGCCTCCCTGTCCATCACCAACTCCCAGAATTCACTCAAACTCAAGTCCATTGAGTTGATGATGCCATCCAGCCATCTCATCCTCTGTCATCCCCTCTTCCTCCTGCCCCCAATCCCTCCCAGCATCAGAGTCTTTCCCAATGAGTCAACTCTTTGCATGAGGTGGCCAAAGTACTGGAGTTTCAGTGTTAGCATCATTCCTTCCAAGGAACACCCAGGGCTGATCTTTAGAATGGACTGGTTGGATCTCCTTGCAGTCCAAGGGACTCTCAAGAGTCTTCTCCAACACCACACTTCAAAAGTATCAATTCTTCATCACTCAGCATTCTTCACAGTCCAACTCTCACACCCATACATGACCACTGGAAAAACCATAGCCTTGACTAGACAGACCTTTGTTGGCAAAGTAATGTCTCTGCTTTTCAATATGCTATCTAGGTTGGTCATAACTTTCCTTCCAAGGAGTAAGCGTCTTTTAATTTCATGGCTGCAGCCACCATCTACAGTGATTTTGGAGCCCCCCAAAATAAAGTCTGACCCTCTTTCCACTGTTTCCCCATCTATTTCCCATGAAGTAATGGGACCAGATGCCATGATCTTCGTTTTCTGAATGTTGAGCTTTAAGCCAACTTTTTCACTCTCCTCTTTCACTTTTGCAAGTTTGCACTAAGTCAAAACATAGCTCTCATACTAAGTGTCAGTCTATATTACAATAGCATGACATTATAAATATTTCTTTATATTTATCCCGAGTATGTACTAGTATTTTCAAATATATCAATGTGAAGAGGAAAATCTGAAACTCAAATATCATTCAATTTTCAAAAATTGTAAAATAAAAAAGGACAAAAGTAAAAACCTGCTCTATATCTCTCATTAGGCTTTATGTATATTCAATATAAGAGAAACGAAAGCTTTATAACATGAATTTCTCTTTTCTGTTGCTAATTAGAAAATAATAAAACACAAAATGCTCTTGCAAATGCACAATCTACTGGAAACACCTTTACAAACACCACATTAAAATGGAATAATCGTGATCAAACTAATGAGATCAGAGGAGCTGGTCTCATTCCTAAGTGCCGAATACTGAATATTTCCATGTGGCTGTTCCATGATAGTGGCTGTTCTATGATAAGAGCAACAATTCCATACACAAAGACAAAAGCCTTATACCAACCATCTATGCATGTGGCCTGTATTATCTTACACATTTTTATTATACTCCACAAAAGAGCCCGTGTTCATTATTTAATATAGGCAACTGTATCCTCTAGAGAGGAGAACAGCAAATGAAGAATCAAAACATCCCATGTTCTTCATTACAACTGTAAATTGAACATATGCCTTTGTACAACTTAGGCAGTGACCCTAGTTGTAGAATAACCAACTACGCTAGGGTCTTAACCCTCCTAAAGTTTAGTTTTAATTACCTTATACACATCTTAAATGCATAGATAATCTTACAATTTTTGAAATTATTTAATGATCATTTCTGGGTCAATTTAAAATGCTGACAATGAAAATATTCATGGAGAGGTCTTTCAAGGAATGGAAAATTAAAATCAGTATTTCATAAGATGTTATAAATCAAAAAAGACTTTTTTTATGGCTACAGGAGGCATTTAGGTGAGGGGTCACTTATCAACTCAACATCATAAATATTTTAACATCTGGTATTTAAACAGTAGACTTTTTTTTAGTCAAGTATCTTTATTTTTAAATTTAAATTTAAAAAGTGAAGGACAAAAGCAGTAAAAATTACACTTTAAGTGAATAAAAGGTGAAAGTGAAGTCACTCAGTTGTGTCTGACTCTTTGCAACCCCATGGACTGTAGCCTACCAGGCTTCTCCCTCCATGGGATTTTCCAGGCAAGAGTACTGGAGTGGGTTGCCATTTCCTTCTCCAAAACACTAGACTTTTCTACTACCTTTTTTTTTTTTTCAGAGACATGATCAATAAATATCTTAGACAATGATATTTAGCCAATATCTATAAAAATTATATAAAAATGTCTGTTTATTTGGGAGATTTCCAGCTGGGAAAAATGAAAGAGAAACACTGACAAATGGTATTGCAAATAAATATTCAAACATCTTACTTGCTTTTCTGATAAATTGAAAATTTGAAATAAAATGCATTTCACAATGAAAGCTTACCTTCTTAAAGAAAACAAATGAAATTAAGTATTATTATTATTTTTTAAATACTAGTATTTTAAAGTCAGTATCTGCCATCCTTCCTCTGCATCCTACCCTAGGAAAGTTCTGCATTCCAGCCTCAAGGATCTCCTAAAAAAAACAGTCAAATCACAACATTTCAACTGCAGAAGTTTATGACTTACAAAGTATGGACTTTAAACTAATACCTACTTCAACTGTATGTTATTCCCTGGTGGCTCAGTGGGTAAAACGCCTGCCTACAATGCTGGAGACCCAGGTTCGATTCCTGGGTCAGGAAGATCCCCTGGAGAAGGAAATGGCAACCCACTCCAGTACTCTTGCCTGGAAAATCCCAAGGACTGAGAAGTCTGGTAGGCTATAGTCCATGGGGTTGCAAAGAGTCAGATACGACTGAGAGACTTTCCCTTCCTTCAACTGTATCAAATGAGTATAGACTCTACAGTAAAATTAGTAGAGATTATTGGAGGCAATTGAGTACCTGAAATTATTGTTATATTCCTCTATGTTTTTAAAGTTACATTTCTTCCATGCTTATAAATATTCCCTAGTGAAAAATTAATAGTTCTGAGAAATCGGAGTTGTTCATTCCTACCACTGGGAAAAAAATTAAAATTTAAACATAGGCCCTAGGAAGGGTTGAAGTCCCTGTATCTTAGAATGTGGCTTTATTAGGAAGTAGAGTCCTTGCAGATATGATTAGTTGAGATGAAGTCAAACCAGACTAGGGTGGACACCTACCCATATGACTGATATCCTGATAAAAACAGGAAACTTGAACACACACACATAGGGAGAACACAGTATGAACATGAAGGCAGAGACTGGGGTGATGAGTCTACAAGTCAAGAAACACCAAATTTTGCCAAGAGGTCATAGAAGCTATTCTCTCTCATGGTCTTCAGAAGGAATCAACTCTGCCAGTACCTGATTTCAGACTTCTAGTCTTCAGCACAGTGAGACAATAAATTTCTGTTGTTTAATACACCAAGACAGTGGTACTTCGTTATGGTAGCCAGAGGAAACTAATATAGTCTGAACTTAAGACCCATAGAACTCAAGTTTAGGAGGTGCTCAGGCATATGTGGGAATCATAACAATACAACAGAATTGTTTGACTCTAACCTTCACATCATACAATCACAACAAACTCCTAAGTCATATCACCACAAAATCCAATATACAGTTTTTCTTAGTAAATCTTTACTTAATCTATGGATTTTTGTAATAGCCCCAGAATCATGTCACATTTTTCTCCAAAAATGTATTTTATTGTTTGCTCAATGACCCCAAATATGACAGAAATCAAATAACTATATCTAAGTCTCAATATGCAATTTAGATGAGTTTCAGTTCAGTTCAGTTCAGTCGCTCAGTTGTGTCCGACTCTTTGCGACCCCATGAATTGCGGCATGCCAGGCCTCCCTGTCCATCACCAACTCCCGGAGTTCACTCAGACTCACGTCCATCGAGTTGGTGATGCCATCCAGCCATCTCATCCTCTGTCGTCCCCTTCTCCTCCTGCCCCCAATCCCTCCCAGCATCAGGATCTTTTCCAATGAGTCAACTCTTTGCATGAGGTGGCCAAAGTACTGGAGTTTCAGCTTTAGCATCATTCCTTCCAAAGAACACCCAGGGCTGATCTCCTATAGAATGGACTGGTTGGATCTCCTTGCAGTCCAAGGGACTCTCAAGAGTCTTCTCCGACACCACAGTTCAAAAGCAACAATTCTTTGGTGCTCAGCTTTCTTCACAGTCCAACTCTCACATCCATACATGACCACTGGAAAAACCATAGCCTTGACTAGATGGACCTTTGTTGGCAAAGTAATGTCTCTGCTTTTGAATATGCTATCTAGGTTGGTCATAATTTTCCTTCCAAGGAGTAGCGTCTCTTAATATTATGGCTGCAGTCACCATCTGCAGTGATTTTGGAGCCCCAAAAAATAAATTTTGACACTGTTTCCACTGTTTCCCCATCTATTTCCCATGAAGTGATGGGACCGGTGCCATGATCTTCGTTTTCTGAATGTTGAGCTTTAAGCCAACTTTTTCACTCTCCTCTTTCACTTTCATCAAGAAGCTCTTCAGTTCCTCTTCACTTTCTGCCATAAGGGTGATGTCATCTGCATGTCTGAGGTTATTGATATTTCTCCTGGCAAGCTTGATTCCAGCTTGTCCTTCTTCCAGCCCAGCATTTCTCGTGATGTACTCTGCATATAAGTTAAATAAGCAGGGTGACAATATACAGCCTTGACGTACTCCTTTTCCTATTTGGATCCAGTCTGTTGTTCCATGTCCAGTTCTAACTGTTGCTTCCTGACCTGCATACAGATTTCTCAAGAGGCAGGTCAGGTGGTCTGGTATTCCCATCTCTTGATGTAGGCCAAAACTATAATGATGAATAGATATTCTACTGGGAGTTCTTATTATTTATATCGGCACTTTATAACTAAAGAGACAATAAAAAACTAGTACATACAAATATAAAGCTATTTATACTAGCCTGCATTAATTACTGATAATTTATAACAAATTTTATGAGTTGACAACTACATAATTATATTTATTTCAAAAAAATTGGAATTAAACAGTAAAGGAGATATGACTATTAAATAATGGAATTGGCTAATATATCAAAATTTATATTTATAAAGGAATATTGCTCACTTCAGAATAGAACATTAGGAGACTATATTTACATTACTGATATTCTTCACCTTAGAAATCAGCTGTTCTCTTATCCAGATCCTACCTCCTTCCAGGGCATGTTTTGATCCAAGTGACTTTCTGTTTCATGCTATCCTAGCAGTTTGCACCAGAGGTTGTTACCTAGATGCATTCTAATTTATAATCTTAGCTTCCATTTTTGAATCTTAATCTTCCCAGTAGAACTGCAGAATCAACTTTTGAATCCAAATCCATGACTGAATTTGTTCTTGTCATCCTACTTGTATGCAACTACAAGACTGATGTGTATAAAGGGTCCCATTTCCAAAAATTTTAGTAAATCCATCTCTAGAACCAATGATGTATGAAACAATGAACTACTTGTGTTATGCACCAAAAAACAACAAGGATGTTTTGTAACTACAGTCACACTTGCCAACCCTTCTTTCATTTGTTTATCCTCCCTTCTCTGCTCTCTTACCAGTGAAGCCAGTAATATCCAGGATTTCTACAGAGCTCAGTATTTTACCCTGCTTTCTTTACCATCTGAACTTCCGTCGTCTTTTGTACAACTAGTAAATAAACAAGCAAGGAGCTAACAGCCTTCAACAAAATAGACATCTGCTACAGAGATAAAATCACTCTGGGATAACCCAGTGCTAACCCAGTGATTCATGTACTTAATATTCAAAACATCACAGATGGGTCCTGGGACATATCATAGTTCTGATTTGCTCAAGCTTTGTGAAGGGATTGACTGTAGTAACTTAGCTTAAATTCTACATTTACATACTACTTTTACGTCCTAATTTTATACATGATAAAGTCGAAGTTAATTTTCTTTCCCAGAGCTTACTGCCAGGAAATGAACGCAGGTCTCCTGATTCCAAAATTACTCTTATTGTGCTCAGTCACTTCAGTCGTGTCTGACTCTGCGATCCCATGGCCTGAAGCCCACCAGGCTCCTCTGACCATGGGGATTCTCCAAGGAAAGATACTGTAGTCGGTTGCCATTTCCTACTCCAGGGCTTCCCTCTATTACATTGGCATGTTACCAAAATTAAAAAAAAAATTAAAATCAGAACCACACCATTTACAGCCCAATATTATATTTCAATTATTTTCAGAAATTAAATTGTAAGATGTTTTATTTTAAATGACACATCTCTCTTCATACATACTTTTTGGGGAGAAATAGCATGTACCTTTGAATCAAAGAGATCATTTTTTAATCCTGGATCTGCCACTTTCTAGCAATGTAAATGTACAAAATTTACCTCATTTAAGATAAAAATGAGTGAACAAAAAATATGGATAATTATTCATACACTTGGGACAGTAGTAAGAATTGAATGCTACTATATTAGTTAATTGTTTTGTATAATGACTGGCAAGTCATAAGTACTCAGTATATGTTGATTTTCTACCCTCTTATTGGTCAATTGTGGACATTTGTAAAAAATTTCCTTGTGTCTGTAAATAATGTCTGTGTCACCTTCAAAATCTCTATGTTTACTCAAGAGATTACTTCACTACATGGACTTCAGACTCGGTTTGAGTATTATTTTTTTCTTCCCAGAAAATCATTTTCTGACCAATGACTAGACCATCAATGTACACCAAAATGATGCTTCTCTCAGCACCGTGGATTACCAGGCCCTTGGCAAGCTCATGAGGAGGTAGTTTGGTTTTAAATCACAATTTTCTCCTCTGGAAAGATGGGCTATCTGAGGAATCAGAACAAAGGAGGCCAAGATAACTTAAGCATGGACATAGCTGTCTTACTTCAGTTTTGGAGATGACACTGTCTGTGGGAAGTTTGGTTTAAGAATCAAGAGGGATTGATGTATTAAAATATTCATTTGGAAGTAAGGATACATACTGTGAGCATAAGTGTCTAGAAAAGTTATATATGTCTTAGCATAGCAATGTTGTTGTTTAGTCTGTGTCTGACTCCTTGTGACCCCATGGACTGCAGCACGCCAGGCTTCCCTGTGCTTCACCATCTCCCAGAACTTGCTCAAACTCAGGTCCATTGAGTCGGTGATGCCATCCAGCCATCTCGTCCTCTGTAACCCCTTTCTCCTCCTGCCTTCAATCTTTCCCAGCATCAGGGTTTTTTCCAATGAGTCAGCTCTTCACATCAGGTGGCCAAAGCAATAGCTTAGCAATATTTGAACTTTTTTCCCCCTATCAAAGCCTCATTTTCTTAGAAAATGAAAGTGATAGCTCTTAAATGTATAGGGAACATGGCATGCACACACACACACACACAAACATAAGACTATCATACATATTCTGCACTGTGTAGTCATTTATCTTCTGATAAATTCTTAATACTTTTGTAAATAATTGGGAAATGAGGGAAAATACGTCTATCATCTTTGTTTCCAAGACAATTCAGCTTTTAGAATCCTGCATAGTGAATGAGTGGTGCACTGCCATGATCCATTTCTCAGTACCTAGGCACTCATTCCCCGGCTGCAGAAAGCAAGTTGCATGCCTCTACTGTGGCAGCCATATTCAGTGACAGCTCAGTGCAAGTATAAAAGTCTTGTCCTCTTGCTCAATTTGGAATAATTCAGTGGGGTCATCAGCTGAAACATTTGTTGTGACTTCATCTCAGATCAACTTTTTTCCCCTCTGGCTAACCTTGCTTCCTTCACCTCTCAAAGATGGCCCATGAACACTGCCCAGTGAACTCCCTACAGGCAAATCTCCATCACAGAGTCTATTTTCTCTGCAACTAGATCTAAAACATCTGTCAGCGCATTTTGTTTGTTTTCAAGGTGTAGACTATGTGACAAAACTATCAACAAACCAGCTACTCCTTCTTCTGAAGTATGGTTGCATCAGTTTAACTTAAATAACATGTGAGTCGAGTAAGTCCAATAGTGAAGGGCTCACAACACTTACAAGGAACAAAATGAGGAGGAAAGCAGCAACGTTTAGGACCAGCTTGAGTCAACAGCATAGGAACATAAGAACGGGTTTCTCATCAAGCCCAGGATATGAACTAGAGGCACACGGGCACTAAGCTAATTGCCAAAATTGAGAAGAGGCAAAATGGGAATTTGTCTAAAGTCTTTTTATTTTATGAAAGAACCAGCAGAAAGAAAGGATGATAGACACAATTCTGTTGTGGAAAACCTAAAGCTTAGAAAAATATACCCAAACTCTTCCAAAAGAATATTTCTAAATGTTTCCTTACAGGAAAAAAAAAGTCCATATAAAGGGTAAATGAGAGATATGTAGGTATATGAACCTCACCATAAGACAGTTCATTTCTATTTACTACGAGTTCAAAAAGCCAAGGATTATAGCCTCAGGACTAAGAAAATTTTCAGAGCAGCCCCTCCAAACAGTTTCTGGAACCTGTGTAAGTATTTGTATCTTTGTAAAGAAAATCACTGATAACAATTTACTATTATTTTTTCCAATGTGCTATGTTGAAATTCCATTACTTGTAACCTCAAACATCATTACCCGGGACAATTCTCTATTATTATGTTGGAAATGAAACTTAATTTTAGGTTTCCAGTTCCAAGTCCCAAGTGGGAACTGAATGTCACAGAACAAAATGTCATGCAATGAGATCGGATACTAAAATATGTGACAGTAACCAGATGTTTCCGTAACAATTACCACACAGCAAATCCAGTCAAAGAAATGAGGTACAGCGCTTCTCACAAGTCAAAGGGCACTCCACACTGTTATTTAGCATGTTGGTATTTGTCAGTTTATATTTATATTCTGATGAGCACACCCTGCATGCCTCTGAAGAAACGCAGAACATGCAGAGTATGGTTATGGCTATGGAAGACATGTTTAAAGAAATTATTCAAATTGGTCTCAAAAAGAACCATTCATAGTATCAGCAATATAATCCAATTCTCATTGAAATATGAAGTATTTCAATGAGAATTGAGTGAAATAGGCCCTTAATTATTCTACTGAAAACCTCATCACCATCATCCCTGCCCCAAGGCCCTCCCATTAACTCTACCACTCGACCATCTGTGGGGCAGGAAAAGAGAAGGAGGAATAGGGGGACACGTGACACAGATATTCAGCTCAGAGATGGAGAGGCAAAATGAGAACTGGCGAAGAACAAGACTACCACTCCCCTTCACCTTAGATACTGACCCAGATCCTTGAGTTTTAGTCCTTGGATTGGTTCCTCAAATTCAAATTGCCAATTTCAGGAAGCAAATGATTTGCTTCAGGACTGAAATTCCTTTAGGCAGTTTTAACACTGAGGTAAACTTACAGCGGCCCGTAGTGAAACCAAAGATGAAAAATCGAAAGACTCCTCAAGCCCAGTGGAAATACACAACCCTCCATGGGACCAAGGGTAAATATTAGTTTAATGGATTTATTCATTTAATGGATTAGAGGAAATATTTCAATAAGCAAAAGCCAGAAATAGACATAGGGATTACAAAGCCTTTTGATGTAAAAATAAACTTAGATTAAAACGAGTCTTAGATGTAGTCACATGGTACAACTCACAGTTTGATCCGAGAAAACTTAGTATATATTTAATTCACCTTATATGTGCAATGTTTCTTTTATGGGGGCTCTAAAATACTTTATGAACTACTATATTTTAATACTGCTTAATGAGTTCAACATAGAATAAGCTAGCAATTTTGGCAATGTTTTAAGTTCTAATATGTGCCCTTGAATTTTTTGAAGACCTCACTCTTTGTTATGTCTAAGATATCCTTGAGTGGCTGTTTGCTAATAGATCTTAAAATATAAAAATATACAATGTCCCTTTTTCTCACTTTCACAAAAATAATGTTTGATGAGATGTGCATTTGTCTTCAGCAACCTTGGGATGCAGATGTATTAACAGAAACAAGTGACCAAGTCAATTTCAAAAGGCAAATATCCCCATCCTATACAATTCTGTGCAATGTTTTATTTGGTATATTATTTGTTTTATTTGCTACATGGCATTCCATTTTATGAAAATACCACAACATATTTATCGATCCTCAAACTGTTGCCATACATGTGCCTTAGAGCACAAAGTCAAAAGATCTCTTCACTGTGTATCTGGTGGTGGGTTTGAGCATCTCTGAACTTCTACACACATTGTCAAGTTGCTCTCTAAAGTTTCTTCAAAAGAATTTTTTTTTATTTTAATGTGATTTGTGTTTTCATGTCATTTTAAAGAAATTCGTCTCTCTCATAATACTGTGAAGATTTTCTCATAATCATTTCTAATAACTGTGAAGATTTCTTTCATATTTAGATTTTCAGTTCATATGGAATATTTTTCTAGTGTCAACTATGGATAAAATTTTATTCTCTTTAATATGGATAGCCAAAGATATCTCTATTTACTTCTAGGTCCACCTATCTTACTTACATAGGACGACTTTATATATTTTTCATCCAAACCAAAAAGTGTTTGAAATTGAAAAGGACATTATTAACAATTATACTTGGACCATAGGCATAAGTCTCAGGAATAGTCCCAGGCAAACTGAGACACATCCTCATTTTAATCATAAATAAAATTTAAATATGTGTGCGTCTGTTTTTTTTTTTTTTTACTACCTTCCTCTGTTAAAACTTTTGTTTATTCCTACAACTGCAGCACAATCGTAATGATTAAAAGTTTAGAATGCCTGATAGTTTCAGGCAAGTTTTAACAACATTTTAAGCAAGGTAAAATGTGTAGCATAGAAACTATTTCACATAATTTCAACTTTCCAGATGGAGAAACATGTGTGGCACATAGCATTGAGAGGTTTAGTATGCAGATATATAAAAAACTAAGATTTTCTAAGAAAATAAAACAAAAAGAAACCACTTCACACCCATCAAATTAGGAAAAATTAGAAATTCCGATAACAGAAAGTGTTAGAGAAGAGTTGGTGTAATGGACAATCACATTTGCTTCTGGTCTTTTGGCAGACAGAGGGGGGAAACAGAGATCTGTTTAAGTTCTTCATCAAAAATGTTTCAAGGTACCTTGTGGCCCTTTTCTATTCTATATAAATTTCAGATTATCTTGTTCCTCTAAAAACTATTTTGGTTCTTCTGGATGTTTTTTCTACTCTCAAATAGGTACATCACAACTTGCTTACCTAGGAGACTACCAGTGAATTTAAATCATGGATAATATTGCTTTATTGCATTTAGGAAAAAACGTGCATAGAATATTTGGTGTCAGGACAGCCTTAACAGGAAGATGCTAGAGGAAGAGTGTCAGTTGTTCCCTAGCATCATAATGCTCATTATTTAAAAATTTTAAACTTTATTTCCAGAGACATGTAGATTCACTTGGATGTTGTAGAAAATGTAATACAGACATAACCTGTATCTCTTTACTGAATTTTCCTGAATGGGGTGTCTTGCAAAACTGTAGTACAAAATATAACAACTGTGATACCGGAATTAAGAGTCACTATGAGAGAACATCTCATTGCCACATGCATCCTTCTTCTTGCCCTTTTAGAACCACACTCACTTTTTCTCATCTATATTCTTTCCTTCTCTATAATTCTATCATTTCAAGGATGCTATATAATGAAATCATACAGTATGTACCTTTTGGAAGGGGAGGAAATGGAAAGTGAGGAGAGGTAAAGAGGAAGGGATGTTAGGGAAGGAAACAGAAAGAGAAGAGGAATTAGAAGCATCATTTTGGAATTTTGATTGAACTGTTCAAAATATATAGCTTAATTAAGCTGGAATTAATGTTTCCCAATTGTCTTCTCTTGTTTAAACAAGTTGTCTACCTCTTGCTGTGTGTTTCAGTTGCCTCTTTTTAAACTACATTCCTGCCAATGGTCCTGACAAATTTAATGAAGAGAAGACTGAAGTTCTAAACTCAAGTACCAGATCCCCTTCAACCGTGCTCCTAAATCACAGTAGAATACTAAAAATTTCAGTCAATGTGCTGGTTACTACTTTCCTGTATATGCATGTACTCTAGACTCAAAATTGAATATCTTTTTCTTGCTCATACCCTGACCATGTCTTTTATCACTCTGCTTTATGCTCACTCCTACCCAGCACATTGTTCTCAAGGCTTCTTAAACCCATTCAGTTCAGTTCAGTCACTCAGTCCTGTCCGACTCTTTGAACTCCATGAATTGCAGCGCGCCAGGCCTCCCTGTCCATCACCAACTCCCGGAGTTCACCCAAACTCATATGCATCGAGTTGGTGATGCCATTCAGCCATCTCATCCTCTGTAGTCCCCTTCTCCTCCTGCCCTCAATCCCTCCCAGCATCAGGGTCTTTTCAAATGAGTCAACTCTTTGCATAAAGTGGCCAAAGTATTGGAGTTTCAGCCTCAGCATCAGTCCTTCCAAATAACACCCAGGACTGGTCTCCTATAGAATGGACTGGTTGGATCTCCTTGCAGTCCAAGGGACTCTCAAGAGTCTTCTCCAACACCACAGTTCAAAAGTATCAATTCTTCGGCACTCAGCTTTCTTCATAGTCCAACTCTCACATCCATACATGACCACTGGAAAAACCATAGCCTTGACTAGATGGACCTTTGTTGGCAAAGCAATATTTCTGCTTTTTAATATGCTATCTAGGTTGGTCATAACTTTCCTTCCAAGGAGTAAGCATCTTTTAATTTCATGGATGCAATCACCATCTACAGTGATTTTGGAGCCCAAAAAAATAAAGTCTGACACTGTTTCCACTGTTTCCCCATCTATTTCCAATCAGTGATGGGACCGGATGCCATGATCTTCGTTTTCTGAATGTTGAGCTTTAAGCCAACTTTTTCACTCTCCTCTTTCACTTTCATCAGGAGGCTTTTGAGTTCCTCTTCACTTTCTGCCATAAGGGTGGTGTCATCTGCATATCTGAGGTTATTGATATTTCTCCTGGCAAGCTTGATTCCAGCTTGTATTTCTTCCAGCCCAGTGTTTCTCATGATGTACTCTGCATATAAGTTAAATAAGCAGGGTGACAGTATACAGCCTTGACGTAGTCCTTATCCTATTTGGAACAAGTCTGTTGTTTTATGTCCAGTTCTAACTGTCGCTTCCTGACCTGCATATACTTTTTTCATTCCATCAGCAAATATTTGCTTGCAATCTACATGCCAGGAGCTAGTCTAAGTTCTGGATATATAATAGGGAAAAAAAAGAAAATAATCTGTGCTCATGTACCTTAAATTCCAATGGAAATCAAAGAACTAAATATATGATATATTAGATTGTATTGAGTGCCATGTAGAAAAATAAATCTACATACAGAAATATTTTATACAGAGTGGTTAGGATAGACCGTTTTGAAAAGTGACCTTTAAGCAGAAACTTGATGGAAATAAGTGGTTGAGCCACACATATACCCTAGAGGAAGCTTCCCACAACATAGGATCAGGAAGTCCAAAATTCCTCCTTGCTAATGGGTTTAATTCAAAACCCAAAATTCAAAAACTCAAAATTTTCCAAGCCAGGCTTCAGCAATACATGAACCGTGAACTTCCAGATGTTCAAGCTGGTTTTAGAAAAGGCAGAGGAACTAGAGATCAAATTGCCAACATCTGCTGGATCATGGAAAAAGCAAGAGAGTTCCAGAAAAATGTCTATTTCTACTTTATTGACTATGCCAAAGCCTTTGACTGTGTGGATAACAATCAACTGTGGAAAATTCTGAAAGAGATAGGAATACCAGACCACCTGACCTGCCTCTTGAGAAACGTATATGGAGCAACAAACAGGTTCCAAATAGGAAAAGGAGTACGTCAAGGCTGTATATTGTCACCCTGCTTATTTAACTTATATGCAGAGGACATCATGAGAAACTCTGGGCTGGAAGAAACACAAGCTGGAATCAAGATTGCCCGGAGAAATATCAATAATCAGATATGCAGATGACACCACCCTTATGGCAGAAAGTGAAGAGAAACTCAAAAGCCTCTTGATGAAAGTGAAAGAGGAGAGTGAAAAAGTTGGCTTAAAGCTCAACATTCAGAAAACAAAGATCATGGCATCTGTTCCCATCACTTCATGGGAAATAGATAGGGAAACAGTGGAAACAGGGTCAGACTTTATTTTGGGGGGTTCCAAAATCACTGCAGATGGTGATTGCAGCCATGAAATTAAAAGACGCTTACTCCTTGGAAGGAAAGTGATGACCAACCTAGATAGCATATTGAAAAGCAGAGACATTACTTTGCCAACAAAGGTGCATCTAGTCAAGGCTATGGTTTTTCCAGTGGTCATGTACGGATGTGAGAGTTGGACTATGAAGAAAGCTGAGTGCCGAAGAATTGATACTTTTGAACTGTGGTGTTGGAGAAGACTCTTAAGAGTCCCTTGGTCTACAAGGAGATCCAACTAGTCCGTTCTAAAGGAGATCAGTCCTGGGTGATCTTTGGAAGGAATGATGCTAAAACTGAAACTCCAGTACTTTGGCCACCTCGTGCAAAGAGTTGACTCATTGGAAAAGATCCGGATGCTGGGAGGGATTGGGGGCAGGAGGAGAAGGGGACTACAGAGGATGAGATGGCTGGAGGCCATCACCGACCAATGGACATGAGTTTGAGTGAACTCTGGGAGTTGGTGATAGACAGGGCATGCTGCGATTCATGGGGTCGCAGAGTTGGACACGACTGAGTGACTGAACTGAACTGAACTGAAAATTCTTGTATGTCCTTAATGATTGAGCATGAAGAGATCTTACTGCTTCGTATTTTTAAGTTGGGGCAATTCAGAGGAAAAGTTTGAACACAATAGCAGAATTAATGGTAAACAAAGTGGAGAACCCAAGCTTTAAGTTCTAAAGCTTAAACTGCACCCTTCACCCTCATAGAGCTTCTGACAATTTCCTACTTTTGCATTATTACTAAAATTTTGTTTTATTATTTGCAATTTCTGCATTTTTTCAACCCCTGGAAATTTCAGAGTTTTTTTTAACATAAACTTTATAACAAAAGTTGACTTCCTCAAGTCAGGTCTAATTTATCCCAAGAACAAGCTTTCCCCATAGAATTTTGGCATTTCCCCTCCTAGCTCCAGTCAGATTCCAAAAGCCAAAAGGTGTTTCAAAGTGAAAAGTAACAGGAAGGAAAAATTAACCAAAACTACTGAAGCCTCCAAAACAATTGGTTTCAAGTTACATTTGCATTTTGGTATGGATTAGTCATGAGAGGTGAAGGGAAGGGTTATTATTTTATTCAGTCTAAGAATTCAGATTTGAGATATTTCTGTTAAGCTTTCCTTAGAATTCCTTTGTTTAAGTCCCTTCTGTTTCTTGCTGGGAATTCATTTTTAACAAAGTTTTTTTTCATGTATATTTAGAATATTTTCTTAATGGGGGCCAGAACACATTTAACATAATCAGGATGGACATAATTAAATAGGGGACAGATGCCTATCTTTCCATAATACATGGAAATCATGTAAGATTTCTTTTTAATTGAGCATGAAATATGCAACAGATTTGTTGCCACCTATGTAGAATTACAGATTCAAAAATAAGTACATATGAGAGTATACACACATATACAATAGTTTACAAAGATATACGAAAATAAAAACAC
Organism: Oryx dammah; assembly: GCF_014754425.2. Taxonomy (NCBI): domain Eukaryota; kingdom Metazoa; phylum Chordata; class Mammalia; order Artiodactyla; family Bovidae; genus Oryx; species Oryx dammah. The sequence goes on along the minus strand of NW_024070204.1, from coordinate 40,789,044 downwards.
CTGTAGGAAATATTTTTCATGTTACTTGCTATGCAGGTCAGCCTAAAACCAAACTTAGTAGCCAAGTTTGAGAAAGAACTATCTTTCATTCCTTTCAGGAATATAATTGTATACTGTATAGTGATGAAAACCATTACCATTTTTTTGCATCTTCTCATTATTCCCCCCGCCAACACACACATCCAAAATAAAGTAAGAGAATACAGTTTTTCATTATCTATTTTACAGTCCTGTTAAAGAACTTTCCAAGTGGTGCAATGGTTAAGAACCCACTTACTAATGCAGGAGATACAAGAGACTCAGGTTTAATCCATGGGTTGGGAAGATCCCTTGGAATACTGGCAATCCACTCCAGTATTCTTGCCTGGGAACTTCCATGGATAGAGGAGCCTGGTAGGCTATAATCCATGCAGTTGCAAAGAGTCAGACACAACTGACCACATACACATAATTAAAGAACTAGCCTCAACAATCTCAAAGTAGTAGAGAGAATATAAACATTAGAGTCTGCCATACCTATAGTCAAATCCCTGCTCAGTCATTTATTAGCTGAATTCAATATCAAGATGAAAAACATCTACTTCTGCTTTACTGACTATGTCAAAGCCTTTGACTGTATGGATCATAACAAATTGTGGAAAATTCTTCAAGTGATGGGAATACCAGATCACTTTACCTGCCTCCTAAGAAATCTGTATGCAGGTCAAGAAGCAACATTTAGAGCCAGACATGGAACAACAAACTGGTTCCAAATTGGAAAAAGAGTACATCAAGACTGCATATTGTCACCCTGCTTATTTAACTTATATGCAGAGTATATCATGTGAAATGCTGGGCTGGATGAAGCACAAACTGGAATCAAGATTGCTGGGAAAAATATCAGTAACCACAGATATGTAGATGGCACCACCTTTATGACAGAAAGTGAAGAAGAACTAAAGAGCCTTTGATGAAAGTGAAAGAGGAGAGTGTAAGTTGGCTTAAAGCTCAACATTCAGAAAACTAAGATCATGGCATCTTGCCCCATCACTTCATGGCAAATAAATGGGGAAACAATGGAAACAGTGACAGACTTTATTATCTTGGGCTCCAAAATCACTGCAGATGGTGACTGCAGCCATGAAATTAAAAGATGCTTGCTCCTTGGAAGGAAAACTATGACCAACCTAGACAGCATATTAAAAAGCAGAGACATTACTTTGCTAACAAAGGTCGATCTAGTCAAAGACACAGTTTTTCATGTATGGATGTGAGAGATGGACTATAAAGAAAGTTGAGCATCCAAGAATTGATGCTTTTGAACTGTGGTGTTGTAGAAGACTCTTGAGAGTCCCTTGGAGACTCTAGGAGATCCAACCAGTCCAGTCTAAAGGAGATCAGTCCTGAATATTCATTGGAAGGACTGATGCTAAAGCTGAAACTCTAATACTTTGGCCACATAATGCAAAGATCTGACTCATTTGAAAAGACTCTGAGGCTGGGAAAGATTGAGGGTGTGAAGAGAAGGAGATGACAGAGGATGGGATGGTTATATGGCATCATTGACTCAATGCAAATGAGTTTAAGTAAGCTCCAGGAGTTGGTGATGGACAGGGAAGCCTGGTGTGCTGCAGTCCACGGGGTGCAGAGAGTTGGACATGACTGAGTGACTGAACTGAACTGAACTGAATGTCAACTAACTTGTAATAAAAGACGGGTTGTAATTCTGTTCTTGAATATTGTTATAAAGATTGGAAATAATACATGCAAACTCCTAGCTCAATAAATACAAAATCAAAAGAATTCTGAGAACATCTACAAGTTTTGTTTTGTTTTTTTTTGACCAGTGTTTGTTTCAAATGAAAAACTGGGCCCCTAAATTTTTCAGACACATACAACTTACTGTAATGTTAACACTTGAATACCTTAAACATCAACTACTTCAACTCATTTGTTTTTTTAGAATGAAACAGAGGCTCTGAGAAATTAAGTAATGGACGGTTCAGATGTTGGCAGCCTGGCTTTACAGTTATAATGAAAAGTTCATAATAGACAAAATCCATAATTCTATGACATAGCACTTTCATTTTTTGATATTGTTTTTCCCAAGTCTTTTCACGTGGATATTTCTTCTCATGTATTGGAATTATAGACTACATATAATTTTGCAAGATTTTTTCAAAAGTCTATAATTTAATAAGTGAGAGAAGAAGAAATGGAATTGAAAGAATACAGAAAAATATATTCTTTGGGGGGAATTATTGTATTTTATAATCTTCAGTTCTAGATAGATAATTGTCTTTACATTTATGGAGCTTTCTTTTTCTCTGTATATGAGTAAAAGATCATTACAATCTACTATCACAATTCTCACCAAGGGTAGTGGTGGGGTATGTGCATGTCAACTGTGAAATTTTTTCTTGGGTAATTCCTCCTCTCCCCATCCTCCATTGACAATCACTAGATTAATTCAAAGGCTTTCAAAAGTGGGCATACAAGGCACAAAATTATCTGTGTGGTATATCTTTTAAATGAAAAAGTAAAACAGAAACTAAGCTTTCCTAATATCTAACAGACCCTGTCAACCTTCCCCAGTGCCTTTTGCCCATTGGTCATAAGCATTTACATTGTGAGGTGCCCTCAGAGAAAGAAGATGGACAGTGAAACCTTGAAAATGTATTTGCTTTTAAAATATTAGCATACTGTAGAATTTATAAGTGGCCAATTAAGTAGAATTACAGGTTATATTATCTAGTTTTAATTTAACTCTAAGATGGATACATGGTTTTAAATGATTTTTATAAATATTTCAGAATAAAGACAACACATGTCAAATTTCTGTACTTAGTTCTAACAAGTCATGCCCACATGCATAGATACACACTGTGAATGCTTTTTCTTAATTCCATCTTCACTATTTTAACTTTCATACCTTTACCTCTGATATAATTCTCTTTATATTTAAAATTTTGAAGACACACAACAAAGAATTCTTCCCACTTGTAATTTCATTATGAGACTTTCTTTAAGGGTTTTATAATTTTATATGTGACTTTCAGTCAAAATATAATTCAATAAAAATGTATCAGCATTTGTATATATTCTCTATCCTTTGCTGAAGGCTCTGAGGCAATCAAAATTAAGGCCTTATGATCTCTGTCTTTGAGAAATTAGCAATAAAAATAAATAAATGAACCACAGGCAACAAGATAATCTTGCAAAAGTTATAATGTGATAAATAATTGTATAAAGACTTATTACAGAAAAGTCTGGATAGATTCTGGAATATGGTGAAAGGATATTAAAAACAAGTCAGATTTGAACAGGCTATTATTAGAAGAAAAGAAAGAGGAAAGGCAAAAAGAATAACAGTAGCACCAAAGGAAGGAAGAGAAAAAAACTAAGAGAAAGGAATGTTGGGGTAATCAGGGCCTCATTTTTCCCAATAGTTTCACCACATATAAATGTATCTCCAAGCAACTTATTGTGTAGATAAACTTACTTTTGATGTATGAAAGGAACCAAATTGTATGTAGTTTTTTACTTTTTCCCCCAAATTTCAGTTTGAGATTCATCCATGTTGATAAATTGGCCACAATTAATTCATATCCATTGTTCTATAGTTCTATGAAGATATCACTATTTATTTAGTTATTCTAGTAGTAAAGGACTTAGTTTTATTTGTTTATTTATTTCAGTCTTTGGCTCCTGTAAACATATCTTCTAGTATACACACACCTAAGAGCAGAATTGCTTGGAAATGAACATTTACTCCTTAACTGGTTTTCACACTATGGTAATAACTACATTTCCACAGTGTTCTCATCACAACATACCTTCACTAACACTTCGTATTTGCAGAACGTTAAAAAAATATTTTAACAACCCATCTGTGTCTTGGTAACTCATTGTTAGCATTTATGGTAATGCACTGTTACCATTAATAATCATGGAAAATTATTTATTAAATTATTTCCACAGTTATTAATACAGATCAGCACTTCCAATGTATATAGGTCATTCATGACATAAGGTCTGTCCTCAACAACTATTTCTTACACTAGTGAATAAATGAAGAGTCAAACAGCATTATGTGAATTCTATCAAACAGTGAATAATATTACAGCAAAATCTATTTTTCTTAGGGAACTAAGAATTTTGAAAGCCAAACTAATGTTATTTGGAAAATGTTGCTTTGAATCTCTTAAGGTTGTATTAATAAATGATTCAGTAGAAACAAAGTAGAATATGTTTCTTATTTAACTTCAGTTTTCCTTATCATTTATACTGGATCTATAAGAATATTTGTTTCTTTTTTTTTTTTTTTTTAGAATATTTGTTTCTAACTAGAAAAGGTAACATGAGCTTACCCTTAAACTTCTTAAATTTTGATAAGCAATTTAAGATTAATTTATTAATTGTTATTTAAGAAAAATATAGTTTGTAATCACACAAATATTTACAAATCATAATATAAAACAGTCATAATATTCTGCTCTATATCCACATGGAATCATCCTTAATATCCTGTTAAATCAAACATAGGTCCTAGCCACAATGAACTTATTCTGAAGGTGCCCCTTGGAGTACAAAATGAAGCAGGCCAAACTTGCCTGTTACACCAGGTTCAAAATTGGGAAAAGAGTACATTAAGGCTGTATATTGTTACTCTGCTGATTTAACTTATACGCAGAGTACATCATGTGAAATGCCAGGCTGGATGAAGCACAAGCTGGAGCTAAGATTGCTGGGAGAAATGTCAATAATCTCAGATATGGAAATGACACCACCCTGATGACAGAAGGGCTTCCCTGGTGGCTCAGATGGTAAAGTGTCTGCCTGCAATGTGGGAGACCTGGGTTTGATTCCTGGGTTGGGAAGATCCCATGGAGAAGGAAATAGCAATCGACTCCAGTACTCTTGCCTGGAAAATCCCATGGACGGAAGAGCCTGGTAGGCTACCATCCACGGGGTCTGAAAGAGTCAGACACGACTGAGTGACTCACTTAATGGCAGAAAGCGAAGAGGAACTAAAGATCCTCTTGATGGAGGTGAAAGAGGCTGGCTTAAAATTCAACATCCAAAAAACTAAAATCATGGTATCTTGTTCCATCACTTCATGGCAAATAGATAGGGAAACAATGGAAATAGTGATAGATTTTATTTTCTTGGGCTCCAAAATCAATGTGGACAGTAACTGCAGCTATGAAATTAAAAGACATTTGCTCTTTTAATTGGAAGAAAAGCAATGACAAACCTAGACAGCACCTTAAAACCATAGACGTTACTTGGTCAACAAACATCCATATAGTCAGAGCTATAGTTTTTCCAGTCATCATGTATTAATGTGAGAGTTGGAACATAAATAAGGCTGAACACCAAAGAATTGATGCTTTCAAACTGTGGTGTTGGAGAAGACTTTTGAGAGTCCCTTGGACTGCAAGGAAATCAACCCAGTCAATCCTAAAGGAAATCAGTCCTGAATATTCATTGGAAGGACTGATGCTGAAGCTCAAACGCCAATACTTTGGGCACCTGATGTGAATAGTTAACTTATTGGAAAAGACTCTAGTGCTGGTAAAGATTAAAGGCAGGAGGAGAAGGGGATGGCAGAGGATGAGATGATTGGATGGCATCACTGACTCAATGGATATGCGGCTGCTACTGCTAAGTCACTTCAGTCGTGTCTGACTCTGTGCGACCCCATAGAGGCAGCCCACCAGGCTCCCCCATCCCTGGGATTCTCCAGGCAAGAACACTGGAGTGGGTCATTTCCTTCTCCAATGCATGAAAGTGAAAAGTGAAAGTGAAGTCACTCAATCGTGTCCGACTCTTAGCGACCCCATGGACTGCAGCCTACTAGGCTCCTCCGCCCATGGGATTTTCCCGGCAAGAGTACTGGAGTGGGGTGCCATTGCCTTCTCCACAATGGATATGAGTTTGAGCAAACTCTGGGAGATGGTGAAGGACAGGGAAGCCTGGCATCCTTCAGTCCGTGGAGTCACAGACAGCTGGATACATCTGAGTGACTGAACAATAATCTGAAGGAGCCATGAATATTGTCGCCTCCACGTCTTCAAATATGCAGTACTTTCTATTATTAATTCCTCCACCACAACTGATTTTTCATGTTCTGGGTCCATTTAAACTACATACCAAAAAAGTATTTTTAAAATATTTACATTAAATCCCTGTGGAAGATCCTTGCAATCACGTCTTCTTTCCCTTTTTCATGCAATCACATTATAGTATATTACCTTTCCTCACTATTGTTTGATTAATTAAAAATTGTGTAGAATGCTGATATTTTGAATTTACATTTTGAAGATAATCTTCAGGTGTTTTAACATCCACAAAGTCCGAGAAGCCAATAGATATTATATATTCAACATTTGAATAGATCCCATTTGTATTTTTTATTATATTTAATATACATGATTTAAATAAAGAAGGAAATGTGTTTAACTCACCATTTCAATTAAAGTAGTGAAAATAAATAGTAATTCCTAGGGGAAAAGAAATAATTGAGTCAGTAGAAATGCTGCCACCAATTTAAATATTTTTCAGGTATGATCACATCATTCCTTACATACAAATTAGCTGCCCTCATTAAGTCAAGGCAATTTACTTGGTGAGCCATTCCCCTTCATAAGCCAGAGTGTAAGTGCTTCTTAAAGCTTGCCATTTGTTTTGGTTTTTGCTTCCCCTTTAAAATAGTGTAAGCCATTATACACCTGCATTAAGATAATTTAATATTAAAAATATGTAATTTGAAAGTGTTATTTGTATATGTCATTTCAATTTCATCCTCTACACATTTTTTTCAACATGAAGGATCATTTCCATACACTGAATGCAGAAATATGTTTCACCTCAATTCTCCTTCCCCTCAAATTCAAAATTTCCCCTAAACCATAAGAAGAGTTGGGAAACCTCTTAGTACTTCATCTCCTGTCTACTCTTACAGATAACATTTCTTGTAACTTCAAGTAATTATTTTGGTTGCCTTCACAGATGCTAGTCTTTTATACAAGGAGTCAAAACTAGAGTTTCAATTTTGTCCCAGGAATTCCAATGTTCAGCTTCAACCTCTAGAGTTTCTTCCATGGTGAATAATTTATTTTGAAAACAGTGTATTATCCCATGATTAAAGGGGCAATGAAAGGAAACAGAATAAAAAAATCTATAGCTCTCTCTTGCCCTGAGTAATTAATGTGAGGTGCTGATGTGTTTCTTAAAATTGACCATCCTCATAACCTCTTTTCAAAATACTAACCCATCTGATATCTGTCTTATGTTTAATTTAGTAAAGCAGTCTTTTTAGTCTGTTTCTAGCATCCTGTAAGAGAAGTCATTTTTTCAAAATTTTGAGTATTTTGTATTTCAACCCAAATTATTAAACATTACCAGTTAAAACTAGATATGGAATTAATTATTGAATTTCTTTCATATCTGATGATATGAGCATACATATTAAAGAAATAATAATATCCTTTGTACTTTTACATATTAATCAAAACATCTTATTATAGAAAGTGTTTAATTATTTCATTTGCTATTCCTTCGTATGAATTATAGCAATTTAAACACAAACACACATAAACCACAAGGAAGCAAATCTTTTTGGCTGAGCAAAACCTAATCTATGGTGTTGCTGTAATTTCCACTGAAGTAATATAAGTACTCTTAAATATTTCTTGGATTTTTAAGATTACATTACACTTCTGTTTTTTTTTCAAATTGAATGTTATTTACTTATTTATAGCCACAATGGCAAGTGGGAACTTAGTGCCCCCACCAGGGATAGAACCTGTGCCCCTTGCAGTGGAAGCATGGAGTCCTAACCACTGGACCACCAGGGAATTCCTTGCTTCTGTGTTTTAAGTCTGTCAGGAATCTTATGAATTTTAGGATTTAAAATTACCAGGTAACTTTAGTGATTATCAAATAATTTTGTGTTTGGGGCTTTGTTTTTACATTGTAAAACATTCTTACCATAAATGAGTAGCCTATAAAATTAAAAATCTCTAGACCATGAGTCATTCCATCATAATTTGAGTTTAGCTGTATCTCAATAGCTTGTAGAATAGTTAGGACCACTTTAGATCTTGGAATTTCACTGGATCAATTCATTCACTAGTTAGAACTCAAAAATACCATTTTTCTTGTAACCTCTGTCACATTGTGATATGAGGTGAATGCAGTACAGTCCACCAATAATTAAGACAACCCATTATTTTGGGAGAAGTATCAATTGAACACCTACTGTCTATTTGGCACTAAGTAATTTTGTCTGATTTTTAACGATTTCTCTCTTAAGAATTTCTCCAACCATCCCTGTTTAAGAATATGCCTAAATAACTGATTTCTATTTCTTGCAATTGATCTATGCAGGTGACACAACAGTGATGGCACAGAGAACAGTGAATTTAAAACAGTTTTACCCAGCTACTAGTTTTTCTTCTGCTTTTACACGTGTTCCTGTTGTTCAGTCAACAAGTCATGTTCCTAGCAAGTGTTAGTGTTATGGAAGAAGTATATGACAATTTTATATTTTCATGGAACTGTTAGTCTTTTTGGGAAGAGAAAGAATGGAGACAAGATTTAGACAAGTCAAACAGAGAACAAAAGGTGAATCGGGTCTCCACCTGATGTTAGGACCCCAGCTGAAATGTAAGTGACATGGCAACAGGGACCTTAACTGTCTTATTCCTCTCTCTTCTTGGGGGCTAGGACTGCCTGGTACATAATGGAAGCAAATTCTGCGTTCTGGAGAGTCACTGGTGGTGACCTTGTTTGCTAATGCAGCAGCTTCGGAAAGAAGGAAAGTCAGTTTGACATACAGTGCTTACAAAGGTTTTTTTGGAGCAAGGATCCACGCAGTTAAGCACATCTTTGATTCTTCAGTTCAGTTCAGTTCAGTTGCTCAGTCGTGTCCAATTCTTCATGACCCCATGGACTGTAACACACCAGGTCTCCCTGTCCATAGCCAACTCCTGGGGTCTTACTCAAACTCATGTCCATTGCACCAGTGATGTCATCCAACCATCTCATATACTCTGTCATCCCCTTCTCCTCATGCCTTCAATCTTTCCCAGCATCAGGATCTTTTCCAATGAGTCAGTTCTTCATATCAGGTGGCCAAAGTATTGGAGTTCCAGCTTCAGCATCAGTCCTTCCAATTAATATGGTTGAATCATTTACCTTCATGGTCTTGCTGTACACAATTCTGTATTTACAGAGGCAGAATATCTTCACAAACCAAGAACTGGTATTCCCAGGACCCACATTTCATGGTCAACACTTATGCTGTGTTTGTCAAAATGTTCATTAGAATTTTTCCATAAGTTACTATGGAGAAACTCAAACCAACTTTTTGGTCAATCCAACACTACAACATATAATTATGGAACCCAAATACCATCATGCTGATTATCCCATATTATACTGCCTCTTCCATCCGTCTCTTTGCTGTCCCTCCTCCTCTTATCTCCTGGCATATCCTCTGGCATAATGTAAAAGAACTACCTGAGCTTAGATATTCTTTGATGTTCTTAACTTACTAAAATTTCTTCTCATGATTAATGTATGTGTGAGTGCTAAGTCACTTCAGTTGTGTCCAAATCTTTGAGATGCTATGGACTGTAGTCTGCCAGGCTCATTTGTCCATGAGATTCTCCAGGCAAGAATACTGGAGTATGTTGCCATTTCCTCTTTCAGGGAATCTTCCCAACTCAGGGACTGAACATGCAGCTCTTGTGTCTCCTGCACCGGCAGGTGGGTTCTTTATCATTAATGCTAACTGGGAAGCTTCATGGTTAATGAAAGGATATAATTTGATATAATTAACCTCATATTTTGTGTTTTGACGAATTAAGAATCATCGTGTTACAGGAGATCTAAGGCACAACTTAAGCTGATTCAAATTCTGTTTCATTGAAGCTAAAATTAACAATAAGAATATTTTCCTTTAGCCATTACAAGATTTCTGGAAATTTAAATACATCCATTAGGCCACATAAGACCCCTTAGTCTGAAGAAATAATGTCAAAGTGATATCTTTCTCCTTCATATCTGCTAAGATGGTTCAAATACTTAAACAGGAATATTCTGTTAGAATTTACGTATGTTTTTACTGATTTTTATCTGAATCAAGAGAACCAGATTGTAGCTTGTTAATACTGCACTCCTATAACAAGACTTCCAAACTTAAAATGTGAGTTCAAAACAACCTTGTAAAAACTAATAGATGCTATTTATGTGCACTAAGTCTTGCCTCTGATTTTATAAAATCCTTTTTTCCAATGGCATCATTCATACAAAGAAACATGAAACTTTTTTCTTCTCCTTTCCACATCTGCAGTAACAATTTACTTTTAGTTATTAATATTACAATACAGAAAGTATACTTCTCCAATCAATGGAGTGGCTACTGTGGATAGAAAAACATGAGAATTTGCTCACAAAGAATTAGCCACCAAAGCAAATAAACACTTTGAACTATAAAAGCTGCCCACAAAAACTTGCTGGGCTTTTTGACCTTATTTTCCTTTGGGTAAACAGAATTCAAGGACATGAATACAAACTATTGCTGACATAAAGTTCTTAGACTTTACTTTCTGAATCTTTTCTTTCTGTTTCTGAGCTGATGCTACCACTCCAGCAGATAAGTAATAATCTGATACAAACCTTCAAGGTCACTTTCTTCCAGCTCAAATACATTTTCAGGTTATTTTGACAGAGCAGCAGGAGGCTACATATTCTTTTAACTTTCTGGCAAAATTTTATATTTTAAGCGGTTTACATATTTAATTTTTTATTCTTTGAAACAAAGAACTGGAGAATAAAGTTAGCCATGGAATTCAAAATCTTGGAATAGTTATGGTTTTAGAATATGTGACAAAAGCCTTTTATATAGATTCTCTCCCAGATAGACGACAGAAGGGAAAGGAAACCTTGGTTATAGCTATAAAGAACTAATCTGAGTTTTCATTGTTTCTGGGTTTGAAGACCTCATTGCCTCTGGATTGACTAGTTCTTATAAATAATTCCATACAATTTTGTTTTGCTTTACAGTACTTCCTACACAATTATTTCTGTATCTTGATTCAGTACTCACATATTTGAAGAATGAATGAACAAATGAAAAAATGTATATAGGGAAATATTTAAGATAAATCACAACCGTATCAATATAGAATATGTAATGGCATTTGAAAATAACTATTTAATCAGCAAATAGGTAGGTCTTACTGTTGTTACCTCTCTGTTTTAATAGTGGGTGTAGAAGTACCAGATGTTTTTTATTTAGGTCACTGTGGTGGCCTGAAAATAATTATTTCCTCTGTTGAGGGCCTTGAAGACCTGTGGCCAAGAAGAAAATTTCAGTCCCTCATATGACTAGTAGAAACACATTTAATGGTACATGTGTCAACAATGTAACTTCAGAGAAACACCAGCTTAGCAGGTGACAAGCATAACAATGCCATATTGTGTGATGCACCTTGCAAAACACAGACTGAAAAATCTGTATTATGGAGACAGGAACTCATCGCGTTTCAAGTTAGTGATTTGAAGAAAATTTAACAGTTAAGTTAAAAGTAAGCAAAAACTGAACCATATCATATCATGAACCAGGTCATATCTATGTTTTACTTGCATAATAGGTTCACCCTATAAGCTAATCAGAAAGACAGACCATTTTAATGAAATGCATAGTGGCATGTTGGGTTCCTAGAGATATAAAGGTCTCTTCAACAGTCACCATCAACAGTCCTATTCAGGAAATATTCTGTTTGCTGTCCCTTCCTCATAACTTATTAAGCATATGCTTTGGGGGTGATGAGATGCCGTAACACAGGTCACAAGCTTTTTCTATCCACAATTTATTTGAATTCAACCATAGTAGTTTCTGATCTATTGTTGAAAATAATAGTTATTGTCAATCTGTGTTACTTAATTGTTGAGTTGTCACTATATCATCAGAGATTTGAAATAAGACTAAGGGTATATTGAAACATGACGAGTCCAACTCAATAAATAAGTGATTTTCCTTGGGGGTGGTCTATGAAAATTCACACAAAATTCCAATAAAACTTCTCAATAACATCATTTACAAAGAAAAATAAGTTTTCAGTTCAATTTCAAATTGTTCATTATTAGTATGTATCGGTACAATTGATTTTTGTATTTTGACTTTGTATCTGATACCTTGCTAAATTCACATTTTAATTCTAACCTACTGTTGATTCTTTGTAGCTTCTTCAAAGACAATAATGTCATCTGTGAAGAGCTAACTGCTCTATTCCTTTCTCTCCATTTTGTATGGTATTTATTTTTTATTTTCTTCCTTCTTTATTTACCTTGCTGCACTAATTAGGACCTCCAATATGATGTTAAATAAGAGTTATGGTAAGAATAAGCATACTTTCCTGTTTCCCAATCTTGGAACTAATTCAGTCTTTCACAATTAAGTATTATGCTAGCCATATTTTCTGGGTTGCTTCTTTCTCTATTGGGTTTAAAACAATAAATTATTCCCAGTTTATTAAGAGTTTCAACACAAACAGATGTTGACTTTTGTAAAATATTTTTCTGTATAAATAAAATCATATGGATTTTCTTCTTTAGTTTGCTGATGTATTTATTGATAACATTGATTTTGAATGTTGAACCAGCCTTGCATTCCCAGGATAAATCCCACTCAATCTTGGTGTTGTAATATTTTTAAGTTGTTGAATTTAATTTGAAATGTTGTGGAGGATTTCTGCATCTATGTTCATGAGAAATACCAGTCTACAGATTTCTTTCCTTGTAATGTCTTTGTTTTGTTCAAAAAGTAATTCTGACTTCATAAGTTGAATCAAAAAGTGTTCTCACACCTTTTCTGTGTTCTAGATGAGTTTGTGTAAAATTGACATTATTTCTTCCTTGAATTTTGAGTATAAGCTTTTAATATCTGAATCAATTCCACTCCACTAAACACAATTTAAAGTCAACAATTTCATGTAAAGCAACAATACAAACATTTTTGATCAGAAATTCTGTGACAACTTTTTTTTTTTTTGGATAAGAATTCTCAATGACTTAAAGATTTTACTTCTTAAATAGACTTTTGGATTTGTCTATTTTGTAATAGGATTTTACAAGTAATTTGACAAGCTGATTCGAAGTTTATGTGAACAAAAACTAATCAAACTATTGCTAAAGAAGAATAAGAATATAGTATGTGAAATAGCAATGTTTATTTCAAAACTGCATATAATTAAGTCAGTGTGATATTGGCATAAAATAAACAAAATGACTAGCATAAATAAATTGAGATGACAGAAACAGACACCTAGATATAAGGATATGAAAATATGAGACAAATGACAGAAGTAGATTATAACTCCATGAGAAAAGGTTGAGCCCTTAAAAATTAATAACTAGGACCACTGAAGATGAGAAAATATGAGAAAACAAAATTTAATTCTTACTTTGTGCTCTTTATAAAAGTTAATTTCTAATGGGTTAAAGACTAATGTGAAAGGAACTTTAAAATTTAAAGAAACCATAGTAGAATGGGCTTCCTTTTGGCTCAGCTGGTAAAGAATCCTCCTGCAATGCAGGAGACCTGGGTTCGATCCCTGGGTTGGGAAGATCTCCTGGATAAAGGAAAGGCTACCCACTCCATTATTCTGGCCTGGAGAATTCCATAAACTGTATAGTCCATAGGGCCTCAAGGAGTTGGACATGACTGAGTGGCTTTCCCTTCACTCTCATAGTAGAATACCCATGACCTTGATGTAGGAAATATTTATTAAATTAGATACAAGGAAAAAATTAACAAAGAAATTAGGTTGATTAATAAGATCACACTAAGATTAATAATTTCTGTTAATCAAAAGAAATACAGTAAAAAAAAAATACTGAGTAAAATTGAGACAAGTTACTTGCAGAATAAGAAGAATAAGAATAAAACTAACAAAGAAATAGTATAGTCATAATATACAAAAGACTATAAATTGATAAAATGGCCAATAAAAAATCATCAAAAATAAGACATTCCCCACAATAGTGAATATAAATATATATTGAAAAAGAAAGTGCACATCCTCAGTAATAATAGCATACATTTAAAATAAGACTACACTGAGACATCTTTTTACATCCACTAAATTGGCAAACTTAAGAAGTCAAATATTATTAAGTATTAGAGTGTAATGAGGATGTATCAATGGGAACTCATGTATATTACCTATGGGAAAGCAAACTGTTATGACATTTTTGAAAAATAATAGGCACTACCTTTTAAAGTGGAACTTTTTAGTCTCAAAATAGTGATCTCCCAGAAAAAGATGTTTGCACCTAAGTACCAGGATACATATATTTATATATATATTCCAGAAAATATATACAAGAATCTTCAGAGAAACAATATTAATTATAATTGCAAAACAGCATAAACTGAAATGCCCCTCAGCATCAACAGTTGAATGAATACATTATGCCATACTCAGTTGGTAGAACACTATAGAATGAATTTACAGCTACACACAAAGGCACAAAAATTGTAGAAATACAATACTGACAGAATAAACAAATCCTAGAAGACAATAGATGATAACATTGTTTTTTATAAAGCTCAAGTGGTTTAGGGATTCGTATATAGCAGAAAAACTATTTTTAATGGTAAGGTAATGATAATATTCAGGATAGTGGTTATAGGAGGAGCAAGGTTTTGTGATAAGAGAGGAATACATTAGCCTTCATTGACTCTGATTTCATACTTGAGCACTTTATTATTAAGCTATGTAATTAATCTATTTCACACATATATTCTTAAGTTTATATTAATTATATAATTTAACAGTTTTTAAAGATTAAATAAGATTATGAGTGTATGTGTGTCTATGCACTTTAGAAGATTTAGTTGTTCTCTCAATACATGATTTAATCCTAGATGGCTCAACGGGTAAAGACCCACCTGCAGTGCAGGAGACACAGGAGACATAGGTTCGATCTCTGAGTCAGGAAGATCCCCTGGCGAAGAAAATAGCAACCGCTCCAGTATTCTTTCCTGGAAATCCCATGGACAGAAGAGCCTGGTGGGCTACAGTCCAAAAGGGTTGCAGAGTCGGACCCATCTGAGCAACTAAGCTCACACATATGCAGAGGGAGTGAGCATACGGCCAGACTTCCCAGATTCCTTCAACTTAATTTATCTCAATAAATCATGTACTGAGATAATACTGAGTGATGAGAAAAAAAGTTCCATCTGGATTAAGGCTCAATGACGACAATATGACATTCTAGCAGTGCACCACCCCTGCTAAGAGATCCAGTTCTTCAGCCTGCTCTAGCTTGGTATCTTGGGTAGGGCTTCTGTTTTCTATGGTTAAGATAAAGAAAAAGCCAAACAGAAAGCTTTATCACCAGGAAGGAGCTCAGTCTTTTTGTTTCTCCAATCCCTCCCACAAAAAGAGAAGCAAATAGAAAATCATGTAAGTTTAAAACTCTGAAGGTAAACAAGCCCAGTGTATTCCATAATCCTACAAGCTATCCACTGGAAAAAAGTTAAATCATAAAGAATAAAAGAGAAAAAGAAACTGTGCTTGACTAGTTGCTGAAATTCGTCTATTTTTTGATCCTTTGAAGTTCAAGGCGTATTTTTAGCTTTCTGATAAATTTGTACAACTGGATAAAGATAAAATGATAGTATAATCCATCTTGTGAGATAAATAATTTTTTCAAAACTGTCCGATTTTTCTAGAAACATTTTGAGTAATCTGTTGACATTCCTGTGGTCAAACTATTATGGCAATAAACATGGTGCAAATGATATATTAAGTTATGTGAAGCAGCTACTTCCAAGAAATGTTTTTGCCATGTCCTTGTAAAAACAAGTAGAGACATCCCTGAACCTATCACAATCTACACTCAAAATGTTCATCCATATCAACTGTACAATTATAACAATCTTAATAAGCATGTGATGGTTTCAACAAACTAGGAGAAAATCTTGTGAGAATTACACTGGGATACATCTTGACTAAAAGATTATAGATCCATACCCTGCTGGTCCAGTGTTAAAACAGAGATAGAACCAGAGCAATAAGTAAAAGGTAACTCAATTTAATGGGCTTCCTGGGTGGCTCAGTGGTAAAGAATCTGCCTGCCAAACAGGAAATACACATTTAATCCCTGGGTCAGGAAGATCTCCTGGAGAGGAAACTAGCAACCCACTCCAGTATTCTTGCCTGGGAAATCCCATGGACAGAAAAGCCTGACAGACTACAGTCCAAGGGGTAGCAGAAGAGCCAGACTTGACTTAGCAACTAAATAGCAACACCACCTCACCTTATGTCTAAAATCATTTGAATACCATTAAGTGGATATAGAGTAAGTGCTCTAAATATGAATGAGTCCCATTTTTTGAAATTTATTTATTCTTAATTAGAGGACAATTAATTTACAATATTTTGTTTGTTTCTGCCATACATCAACATGAATCAGTCATAGGTATACCTATGGTCCCTTTGTCTTAAACCTCCCTCCCACCTCCCACCACATTCCACCTCTCTAGGTTCACAAGGCCAGTAGTAGAGGGAACCTGTGGACAAATTTAAGTTAAACACTTTTTACTAAAATATTTTATAAGAATACTTCATATATTCTTGCCATCTAAACAAATTTACCTAAATCAGTTGTTCTCAAACTTGGCTGTGAATTTGAGACACTGAAGGGGCTTTCATATTTCCTTCATTGCTGAAGGATAATTTTACTGATTGTAGAATTCTAAGCTGATGAGTTTTTTTTTTTAACATTTTAAATATTTTATCCCACTTTCTTCTTGCTTGCATGGCTTGTGATAAGAGGTTTTCTATCATTTTTATCTTGCTTCTCTATATTTAAGGTGGTTTATTACTTCTGACATCTCTCAGGATGTTTTCTTTGTTTTTGGTTTTTTGCATTTTGAACAGCATACACCTACATGTATATTTTTTGGGTTATTCTGTTTGACTGTAAATGTCTGGATCCATTTCTCTCCCCAGATACAGGGAAAATGAATTTCCCTGTAACTCCAATCTTCTAATTGTTGTCAGTTGCTCAGCTGTGTCTGACTCTTTGTGATCCCATAGACTGCAGCATGCCAGGTTTCCCTATCCTTCACTATCTCCTAAAGCTTGCTCAAACTCATATCCTTTAAGTCAGTGATCTCATCCAACGGTCTCATCGTCTGTCATCCCCTTCTTCTCCTGGCTTCAAATTTTCCCAGTATCACGGTCTCTTTCCAGTGAGTCAGTTCTTTGTATAATGTGGCCAAAGTATTGTAGCTTCAGATTCAGTATCAGTCTATCCAATGAATATTCACGATTGATTTCCTTTAGGACTGACTGATTCGATCTCCTTGCAGTCCAACGGACTCTCAAGAGTCTTCTCCAACACCACAGTTCAAAAGCATCAATTCTTTGATGCTCAGCTTTCATTATGACCCAACTCTCACATTCATACATGTCTACTAGAAAAACCATAGTTTGACTAGACGGACCTTTGTTGGCAAAGTAATGTCTCTGCTTTTTAATATGCTAAGCTTGTCATAGCTTTTCTTCCATGGACCAAGCATCTTTTAATTTTGTGGCTGCAGTCACCATCCTCTGTGATTTTGGAGCCTCCCAAAAAATAAAGTGTCTCACTCTTTCCATTGTTTCCCCATGTATTTGCTATGAAGTGATAGGACTAGAGGCCATGATCTTAGTTTTTTTTAATGTTGAGCTTAAAGCCAGCTTTTTCACTCTCCTTTTTCACTTTCATCAAGAGGCTCTTTAGTTTTTCACTTTCTGTTATAAGGGTCGTGTCATCTGCATATCTGAAGTTATTGGTATTTCTCCTGGCAATCTTTTTTTTTTTTTTTTTACTTTACAATACTGCATTGGTTTTGCCATATATCAACATGAATCTGCCATGGGTGTACCCGTGTTCCCAATCCGGAACCACCCTCCCGCTTCTCTCCCCATACCATCTCTCTGGGTCATCCCAGTGCACCAGCCCTAAGCATCCTGTATCCTGCATCAAACATAGACTGGTGATTCGTTTCTTATATGATATTATACATGTTTCAATGCCATTCTCCCAAATCATCCCACCCTTTCCCTCTCCCACAGAGTCCAAAAGACTGTTCTGTACATCTCTGTCTCTTTTGCTGTCTCACATACAGGGTTATCATTACCATCTTTCTAAATTCCATATATGTGTGTTACTATACTGTATTGGTGTTTTTCTTTCTGGCTTACTTCACTCTGTATAATTGGCTCATTTCATCCACCTCATTAGAACTGATTCAAATGTATTCTTTTTAATGGCTGTGTAATACTCCATTTTGTATATGTACCCCAGATTTCTTATCCATTCATCTGCTGTGGACATCTAGGTTGCTTTCATGTTCTGGCTATTATAAACAGTGCTGCAATGAATATTGGGGTACATGTCTCTCTTTCAGTTCTGGTTTCCTCAGTGTGTATGCCCAGCAGTGGAATTGCTGAGTCATAAGGCAGTTCTACTTCCAGTTTTTTAAGGAATCTCCACACTGTTCTCCATAGTGGCTGTACTAGTTTGCATTCCCACCAACAGTGTAAGAGGGTTCCCTTTTCTCCACAGCCTCTCCAGCATTTATTGCTTGTAGACATTTGGATCGCAGCCATTCTGACTGGTGTGAAATGGTACCTCATTGTGGTTTTGATTTGCATTTCTCTGATAATGAGTGATGTTGAGCATCTTTTCATTGTTTGTTAGCCATCTGTATGTCTTCTTTGGAGAAATGTTTATTTAGTTCTTTGGCCCATTTTTTGATTGGGTCGTTTATTTTTCTGGAATTGAGCTGCAGGAGTTGCTTGTATATTTTTGAGATTAGTTGTTTGTCAGTTGCTTCATTTGCTATTATTTTCTCCCATTCCGAAGGCTGTCTTTTCACCTTGCTTATAGTTTCCTTTGTTGTGCAGAAGCTTTTAATTTTAATTAGATCCCATTTGTTTATTTTTGCTTTTATTTCCAATATTCTGGGAGGTGGGTCATCGAGGATCCTGCTGTGATTTATGTAAGAGAGCGTTTTCCTTGTTCTCCTCTAGGATTTTTATAGTTTCTGGTCTTACGTTTAGATCTTTAATCCATTTTGAGTTTATTTTTGTGTATGGTGTTAGAAAGTAGTCTAGTTTCATTCTTTTACAAGTGGTTGACCAGTTTTCCCAGCACCACTTGTTAAAGAGATTGTCTTTAATCCATTGTATATTCTTGCCTCCTTTGTCAAAGATAAGGTCTCCATAGGTGTGTGGATTTATCTCTGGGCTTTCTATTTTGTTCCATGGATCTATATTTCTGTCTTTGTGCCAGTACCATACTGTCTTGATGACTGAGGCTTTGTAGTAGAGCCTAAAGTCAGGCAGGTTGATTTCTCCAGTTCCATTCTTATTTCTCAAGATTGCTTTGGCTATTAGAGGTTTTTTGTATTTCCATACAAATTGTGAAATTATTTGTTCTAGATCTGTGAAAAGTATCGTTGGTAGCTTGATAGGGATTGCATTGAATCTGTAGATTGCTTTGGGTATATACTCATTTTCACTATATTGATTCTTCCAATCCATGAACATGGTATATTTCTCCATTTATTTGTGTCCTCTTTGATTTCTTTCACCAGTGTTTTATAGTTTTCTATATATAGGCCTTTAGTTTCTTTAGGTAGATATATTCCTAAGTATTTTATTCTTCTCGTTGCAATGGTGAATGGAATTGTTTCCTTAATCTCTTTTTCTACTTTCTCATTATTAGTGTATAGGAATGCAAGGGATTTCTGTGTGTTGATTTTATATCCTGCAACTTTACTATATTCATTGATTAGCTCTAGTAATTTTCTGGTAGAGTCTTTAGGGTTTTCTATGTAGAGGATCATGTCATCTGCAAACAGTGAGAGTTTTACTTCTTCTTTTCCAATTTGGATTCCTTTTATTTCTTTTTCTGCTCTGATTGCTGTGGCCAAAACTTCCAGTGAAAGTGGGCACCCTTGTCTTCTTCCTGACTTTAAGGGAAATGCTCTCAATTTTTCACCATTGAGGATAATGTTTGCTGTGGGTTTGTCATATATAGCTTTTATTATGTTGAGGTATGTTCCTTCTATTCCTGTTTTCTGGAGAGTTTTTATCATGAATGGATATTGAATTTTGTCAAAGGCTTTCTCTGCATCTATTGAGGTAATCATATGGCTTTTATTTTTCAATTTGTTAATGTGGTGAATTACATTGAGTGATTTGTGGATATTGAAGAATCCTTGCATCCCTGGGATAAAACCCACTTGGTCATGGTGTATGATCTTTTTAATGTGTTGTTGGATTCTGATTGCTAGAATTTTGTTAAGGATTTTTGCATCTATGTTCATCAGTGATATTGACCTGTAGTTTTCTTTTTTTGTGACATCTTTGTCAGGTTTTGATATTAGGGTGATGGTGGCCTCATAGGATGAGTTTGGAAGTTTACTTCCTCTGCAATTTTCTGGAAGAGTTTGAGTAGGATAGGTGTTAGCTCTTCTCTAAATTTTTGGTAGAATTCAGCTGTGAAGCTGTCTGGGCCTGGGCTTTTGTTTGCTGGAAGATTTCTGATTACAGTTTCAATTTCTGTGCTTGTGATGGGTCTGTTAAGATTTTCTATTTCTTCCTGGCTCAGTTTTGGAAAGTTGTACTTTTCTAAGAATTTGTCCATTTCTTCCATGTTGTCCATTTTATCGGCATATAATTGCTGATAGTAGTCTCTTATGATCCTTTGTATTTCTGTGTTGTCTGTTGTGATCTCTCCATTTTCATTTCTAATTTTATTGATTTGATTTTTCTCCCTTTGTTTCTTGATGAGTCTGGCTAATGGTTTGTCAAATTTTATTTATCCTTTCAAAGAACCAGCTTTTGGCTTTGTTGATTTTTGCTATGATCTCTTTTGTTTCTTTTGCATTTATTTCTGCCCTAATTTTTAAGATTTCTTTCTTTTTACTAACCCTGGGGTTCTCCATTTCTTCCTTTTCTAGTTGCTTTAGGTGTAGAGTTAGGTTATTTATTTGACTTGTTTCTTGAAGTATGCCTGTATTGCTATGAACTTTCCCCTTAGCACTGCTTTTACAATGACCCACAGGTTTTGGGTTGTTGTGTTTTCATTTTCATTCATTTCTATGCATATTTTGATTTCTTTTTTGATTTCTTCTGTGATTTGTTGGTTATTCCAAACTGTATTGTTCAGCCTCCACATGTTGGGATTTTTAATAGTTTTTCTCCTGTAATTGAGATCTAATCTTACTGCATCATGGTCAGAAAAGATGCTTAGAATGATTTCAATTTTTTTGAATTTACCAAGGCTAGATTTATGGCCCAGGATATGGTCTATCCTGGAGAAAGTTCCGTGAGCACTTGAGAAAAAGGTGAAATTCATTGTTTTGGGGTGAAATGTCCTATATATATCAATTAGGTCTAACTGGTCTATTGTATCATTTAAAGTTTGTGTTTCTTTGTTAACTTTCTGTTTAGTTAATCTATCCATAGGTGTGAGTGGGGTATTAAAGTCTCCCACTATTATTGTGCTATTGTTAATTTCCCCTTTCATACTTGTTAGCATTTGTCTTACATATTGTGGTGCTCCTATGTTGGGTGCATATACATTTATAATTGTTATATCTTCTTCTTGGATTGATCCTTTAATCATTATGTAGTGGCCTTCTTTGTCTCTTTTCACAGCCTTTGTTTTAAAGTCTATTTTATCTGATACGAGTATTGCTATTCCTGCTTTCTTTTGGTCTCTATTTGTGTGGAATATCTTTTTCCAGCTCTTCACTTTCAGTCTGTATGTGTCGTTGTTTTGAGGTGGGTCTCTTGTAGACAACATATATAGGGGTCTTGTTTTTGTATCCATTCAGCCAGTCTTTGCCTTTTGGTTGGGGCATTCAACCCATTTACATTTAAGGTAATTATTGGTAAGTATGATCCCATTGCCATTTACTTTATTGTTTTGGGTTTGGGTTTATACACCTTTTTTGTGTTTCCTGTCTAGAGAATATCCTTTAGCATTTGTTGGAGAGCTGGTTTGGTGGTGCTGAATTCTCTCAGCTTTTGCTTGTCTGTAAAGCTTTTGATTTCTCCTTCATATTTGAATGAGATCCTTGCTGGGTACAGTAATCTGGGCTGTAGGTTATTTTCTTTCATCACTTTAAGTATGTCTTGCCATTCCCTCCTGGCCTGAAGAGTTTCTATTGAAAGATCAGCTGTTATCCTTATTGGAATGCCTTGTGTGTTATTTGTTGTTTTTCCCTTGCTGCTTTTAATATTTGTTCTTTGTGTTTGATCTTTGTTAATTTGATTAATATGTGTCTTGGGGTGTTTTGCCTTGGGTTTATCCTGTTTGGGACTCTCTGGGTTTCTTGGACTTGGGTGATTATTTCCTTCCCCATTTTAGGGAAGTTTTCAACTATTATCTCCTCAAGGATTTTCTCATGGTCTTTCTTTTTGTCTTCTTCTTCTGGGACTCCTATAATTTGAATGTTGGAGCATTTCATATTGTCCTGGAGGTCTCTGAGGTTGTCCACATTTCTTTTAATTCGTTTTTCTTTTTTCCTCTCTGATTCATTTATTTCTACCATTCTATCTTCTAATTCACTAATCCTATCTTCTGCCTCTGTTATTCTACTATTTGTTGCCTCCAGAGTGTTTTTTATCTCATTTATTGCATTATTCATTATATATTGACTTTTATTTCATCTAGGTCCTTGTTAAACCTTTCTTGCATCTTCTCAGTCCTTGTCTCCAGGCTATTATCTGTGATTCCATTTTTATTTCAAGATTTTGAATCATTTTCACTATCATTATTTGGAATTCTTTATCAGGTAGATTCCCTATCACTTCCTCTTTTATTTGGTTTGGTGGGCATTTATCCTGTTCCTTTACCTGCTGGGTATTCCTCTGTCTCTTCATCTTGTTTATATTGCTGAGTTTGGGGTGGCCTTTCTGTATTCTGGCAGTTTGTGGAATTCTCTTTATTGTGGAGTTTCCTCGCTGTGGGCAGGGTTGTATCAGTGGCTTGTCAAGGTTTCTTCATTAGGGAACTTTGTGTTGGTGTTCTGGTGGGTGGAGCTGGATTTTTTCTCTCTGGAATGCAATGAAGTGTCCAGTAATGAGTTATGAGATGGCAATCGTTTTGGAGTAACTTTGGGCAGCCTGTATATTGAAGCTCAGGGCTGTGTTTCTGTGTTGCTGGAGAATTTGCATGGTACGTCTTGCTCTGGAACTTGTTGGCCCTTCGGTGGTGCTTGGTTTCAGTGTAGGTATGGAGGCGTTTGATGAGCTCCTATCAATTAATGTTCCCTGGAGTCAGGAGTTCTCTGATGTTCTCAGGATTTGGACTTAAGCCTCCTGCTTCTCGTTTTCAGTCTTATTTTTACAGTAGTCTCAAGACTTCTTCTTCTATACAGCACCATTTATAAAACATCTAGGTTAAAGATGAAAAGTTTCTCCACAGTAAGGGACACCCAGAGAGGTTCACAGAGTTACATGGAGAAGAGAAGAGGGAGGAGGGAGTTAGAGGTGACCTAAATGAGATGAGGTGGGATCAAAAGAGGAGAGAACAAGCTAGCCAGTAATCACTTCCTTATGTGCACTCCACAGTCTGGACTGCTCAGAGATGTTCACGGAGTTATACAGAGAAGAGAAGAGGGAGGAAGGAGACAGAGATGGCCAGGAGGATAAAAGGGGAATGAAAAGGAGAGAGACAGATCCAGCCAGTAATCAGTTCCCTAAGTGTTCTCCACCGTCTGGAACACACAGAGATTCACAGAGTTGGGTAGAGAAGAGAAGGGGGAGGGAGGAGACAGAGGCGACCTGGTGGAGAAAAAGGAGAGTCCAAAGGAAGAGAGAGCAGTCAAGCCAGTAATCTCACTCTCAAGTAAAAATGGGTACTGAAGATTGAGTTTTTAAAGGTAAAAAATTGATAACAAATACCAAAAAGCAAAGATTAAAAATCTAGAGTAGAGGTTGGATTTTCAAAAATGCAATATTAAAGAAAAGAAGAAGATGAAAAAAAGTCACAAGAATTATTAAAATATATATAATATATATGAAGTTTGCTTTAAAAATAGGGTCTTTTTTTTGAAAAGTAATAGTAGGTTATAAAAAATGAAAATTAAAGGAGTAATAGAGGACTTAAAAATTTAAAAAGTTTTAAAAAAGAAGAAAAAGAAAAGAAAAAAAAGATTTTAAAAATAGTAAAGATATATCTAGGACTTTCTCTAGTGTTGTTGTGGGCTGTGTGGGGTCAGTTTATTTTCGGATAGTTCCTTGGTCCGGCTTATATTTCTCAAGATCTATAGGCCCCCTCCTGTGTAGTTGGTACTAATGACAGGGTTTTAATCTATTGCACCTGTCACTTCCAAGGCGGTTCCTTCTGTTTTAGCTTCTTCTGTTTGCTGGTCTCTTAAGTGTCTGATTTCCACCCTGACATAAGGGGGGCGGTGATGGACACTTTTTAGGCTCACTTGTTCAGTCGCGGTGTGGGGAGGGACGTTGCAAACAAATAACACTGGCGTGTGCTCACAGTGTCTCAGCCACACTGGGCCTGCCCCCGCTCACGGCGCACACAGCTCAGGCTCTAGGTTGTTCCACCGGGAACCGTCGGAGGTCAGCCCTGGGCTGCATGCACCTCCCAGGTCTAAGCCACTCAGGTTCAGGCACTCAGGTAATCCTCAGAGGGGCAGACTTGGTTGGGCCTGCATTCTGTGCCCTTCCCAGGTCTGAGTAGCTCAGGTGTTTGGCAAGCACAGTCACTGCGACTTATCGCCTCTCCCGTCCCCGCTGCTCAGATTTCTGGGTGTACCACTGACGCACCTTCTCAGGTGGATGATGACTGTCCAGAACCCCAAGAAGTCTTAGTTAGCAAAGAAGCCTGCTTGCCTTTGGTAGATAATCTCTCTCTGGAGCTGCGATTGCCCCCTTCTGGGCCTTCCGGCTCTGGCTGCCTGTCACCAGAGGGGGATGGTCTGCAGCCAGCTAATTCTGTTCCGTCCTTTGTTCTGTGCGCAGTCCTGGCGGTGTCTTATGTTAGAGCTTTTCATGTGGTAGCTATCCCACAGTCTGGTTTGCTAGCCCAAGTTAGTTCACTCTGGTTACCCTCGGGGCATTCGGGCCCGATTCTTAAAAAGCAATGCAGCCCGCGCCTCCCTGCCCAGCCTCCACTTGCTAGTGGTGGATGCAGGTATCTGCGCTGCTTCTCCACTGGAGGAGTTACCGTTGGGCTCGTACTCTGTGGGTTTTAATTATTTATTTATTTTTCCTCCCTGTTATGTTGCCCTCTGTGCTTCCAAGGCTCACCACAGACTCCGCAGTGAGAGTGTTTCCTGGTGTTTGGAAACTTCTCTCTTTTTAAGACTCCCTTCCCAGGACGGAGCTCCCTCCCTACCTCCTTTGTCTCTTTTTTCATCTTTTATATTTTTTCCTACCTGTTTTGAAGACAATGATCTGCTTTTCTGGGTGCCTGATGTCCTCTGCCAGCATTCAGAAGTTGTTTTGTGGAGTTTACTCAGTGTTTAAATGTTCTTTTGATGAATTTGTGGGGGAGAAAGTGGTCTCCACGTCCTATTCCTCTGCCATCTTAGGACCGTCCCTCTTCCTGGCAATCTTGATTCCAGCTTGTGCCTCATCCAGCCTGGCATTTCACATGATGTCCTCTGCATATAAGTTAAATAAGCAGGGTGACAATTCACAGCCTTGACGTACTCCTTTCTCAATTTGGAACCAGTCCTTGTTCCATGTCTGGTTCTAACTGTTGCTTCTTGACCTGCATACAGATTTCTCAAGAGGCAGGTCAGGTGGTCTGGTGTTCCTATCTTTTGAAGAATTTTCCAGTTTGCTGTGATCCATACAGTCAAAGGCTTTAGTGTAGTCAATGAACCAGATGTTTTTCTGGAATTCTCTTGCTTTTTTTATGATCCAGCGGATGTTGGCAATTTGATCTCTGGTTCCTCTGCCTTTTCTAAATCCAGTTTGAATACCTGAAAGTTCTCAGTTTGTACACTGTTGAACCCTGGCTTGGAAAATTTTGAGCATTACTTTGCTAATATGTGAAATTAGTGCAATTGTGCGGTAGGTTGAATGTTCTTTAACATTGACCTTCTTTGGGATTAGAATGAAAAGTGACCATTCCCAGTCCCAGCCACTGCTGAGTTTTCCAAGTTTGTAGGCATATTTTGTTCAGCACTTTAACAGCATCATCTTTGAGGATTTGAAATAACTCAGCTGGAATTACTCAGCCTTCTAATAGGTTCAGCAAAATCATTGATTTTTAGCCTGTCCAGATTTTTTCTTGTTGTAAGGTCAGGAACTATGACTTTGAAGATGTTTTACATGTCAGGGTGAAAGTTTTAAAGGGTTTTAAAAATTCAACTGGGCTAAGTTGTTGCCAGGAATTATTTTTTACTACCCTCAAGTTATTGTATGAAGCCAGTATTAACAGCCACTTCCTTAGATTTTTAGACCTTGAAACATTTCTAAATTCTGTCATTACTCAAGATCACCTGATAACTTACAACATGATTTAAATATTAATACTTTTCTTTATGACAGACTTTACATAGCACATTCTTTTAGTAGACATTTTAAATAATGAGCATTCTTAAATCTGAGACCTTGGTTGTGGTACACCTAGTCTTGAACCTGCATAGCAGAACCAATCTATACCATACAGAACCTCATTCCTGTGGGACAAAGAGTTTCTGGATCAGTCACCTTTTCCATACTGAGCTCTGTTACTATCCAAGAGAACTTCTAAATCCATATAAGAAAACATCAAGCTCTATTCTCATAGATCCATTGCCTCAAGTCCTGTGGACTTCTGTTCCTTTTAAAATATAGGGTTGCTTCCTTTGTCTTACCTGATCCCAGCAATACTTAATATTGTTCAGTCTGTCCTTGACAATATATCTTTCCATCACTGTCATAATACTCTCTTGGCATTTCTCCTTCTTCTTGTCTATTGCTTCTTATTTGCCTTCATGGGCTCCGATTCCTCCATCTCCTAATTGTTCATACATTTCAGTGATCCTTTTGTTCAATTCCTTTTTGTGTTCTATATACTTCCCATGGATGATTTCATCCATATTTTTGGCTTCAGTTATCATCCATCAGTGAAACCAAAGAACTATTCCTCCACTTTCTCTAAGAAGACATATATATTAGTAGGTTTTTCTACTATTCTGATTATATGTATTATTATTTGAAGATATATAGCTTGATTCTTTTTTATTTAATTACACAGCAAGTTAAAATATATTATTTTTGCACAAGTTTAAAATAACCATCAGATTCAAAAGGGGCCTGCCACCAAGAAAAGACTAAATATCACTGTCTAGGCAAGTGATATATATCACTTTTTACTGACTGACTAAATTTTAATTATCTATTTACTGCTCTAATGCAAAAATATAAAAGATAACATGTATAGTTAGAGGATAACTAACTACAAGTTATTGCCAATTACTCATTTTTCTTTTTTGTGCAAATACTCAGTCTCTTACACTATATATTATAGTAATCTCCTTCAGCTCTGCAGAAAGACTTGAGTGTCTTCTCTGGAATAACTCCCCAAGAACAATGAACATCAAACTGGATTAGCAAAAAGATTATGGTGACTTAGAACCATCTGCATTTACCAAACTGCCCAGATGATTCTGTTACAAAGCATAGTAGCTTAGTCTGGTTCAGTGTTGAAGACCTAGTAGTTCCTGATTGGCACTTATTTATTAAATGATTCTTCTCCAAACAGCTATAACACATAGAAAAGGGTGAGCGTTTTCTAATAAGGAAGACAATTTTCTTATTATTTTGCTTTGACTTTTACTTCCTATTCAGTAATTTGGATGCAAATAGGAGAAGGCAATGGCAACCCACTCGGTATTCTTGCCTGGAGAATTCCACAGACAGAGGAGTCTGGGGGGCTATAGTCCATGGGGTCACAGAGTCGAACATGACTGAGCAACTAATACACAGGATAACTTTCTTTAATTAATAGAATTATTATCCCTCAATTATCTTTGACATTCATTATTTTAAAAGGCATTGAAAAACTATATAAACACATGGCCTATAAATCCTCCAAAATTCTCATTAACTTATAGCACTTTTCCCTTTTTATGAAAGAAAAATAATATATTCATAATTACTCATCATGAACCATAAGGCTATCTATAATCTAGGACTTTCAATACTTCTTTCCATTTTTTCTGAGCAAACAGTCACATTTCCATCATTAATCATCTTGCAAGTCATGACTGTACCCATATAGAAAAGTGAGTTAAGCTGATCCGGAGGGCGCACATTTTTGAGAGGGGAAATGTGAAATAGCCTTAAATTTAGCCCTTAAGCACAGTACAATATTTAGTGAGCCATTATTTTCACAGTTCATCACAATGAGTAGCTTTGCCTTATTTGCTTTATAGGGAACATTTTATCCACTCCATAAAAATCTTTTTTCCCTCCTCTCTTCTTTAAGCAAGAGTTGATGATTAAACATTGAATTTTAATGAGTGTCAGAATATCCTAGTTGACTGAGATTAGAAGCTGCCATTTGCCATCATTCTGCTAGCTCAGGAAAACTTTTCTAACACTCTCTAGCAAAATATACTGCTACTGCTTTGACTTTCATTCACCAAATAACTCCATTAATTACCAGCAACCAGACTTCTTTGTGATATTTTGTGCACCTGGTTTGCAGACGGGATGTAGTAACAAAAGCCGACAGA
The DNA here is from genome assembly GCF_014754425.2 of Oryx dammah. Classification (NCBI taxonomy): domain Eukaryota; kingdom Metazoa; phylum Chordata; class Mammalia; order Artiodactyla; family Bovidae; genus Oryx; species Oryx dammah. The sequence goes on along the minus strand of NW_024070204.1, from coordinate 40,760,279 downwards.
GCACATCCAGACTGCAGTACAGGCCAGAATGTTGGCTACTCTCAACTAATTTTATGTGGCTGTGGAAAACAGAGTTTTGAATTTCAACCAGCTGAAGTTATTATTTGCTGTTACCCTATTCAAAATTAGCATTTTTATGAACAAATTCAGAAAAAGAAAAGTGAATTTTCAAGATGTTGATCAAGACATCATTTAATTTCAGTTGTATTCCAAAAACTACAAATTCATAAACTGGAATAAAAACCACAGAGATCAAAGCCTCCCAATGATCTGGAGCTTTCTCATTGACTTTGGATGTGAACAGCATAATATCTAGTAATAATTTCACAGTAAAAGCTGAGGGCTCCTCTGGAAAAGTAAACCAAAAAAAAAAAAATTGCCTTAATAATCCTTATTCTTATTTACCATTAATGTCTGTATTAGCTCAAGGAGTTGAAAGGTCTCCTTAAAATAAGTCTTAAAATGTCTTCTCTGCATGTGGTATGAGCTGCATGTCTGTAATATGACCAATAAACACTTAGGGGGAAAGAATGATGCCTTGTTTTTATTGTGAAATCAGACTCTCTGCACTCTTATTTCTCTCACATTAACATGGTTTGCCATATTCGGGATCGCTTTTTTTATAAGGAACTAGCCACAGAAGCTTGTCCTTGGGACTTGCTTCCCTGGGGTCTCTCTAGTAAGCCCTCCGGATAAAACTGACAATGCTGTTTTTGTGAACTGTCCCAGGATAGGGTTTGTAGGATGAGAGGTGCAAGTTCTGCACAGAGGTGTGGGAAAAGTACTTTTTCAGCTTTCTAACCTTTGACCAAGGGGGTAACACTGGACTAAAGATGCAGATGGAAGAGAGATCATGGCATAATTCCTCAAAGATATCCAGTTGAGTTAAAAATGATGACCACATGCCCTTTTCAGGTACATTACAAAAATCCTCACATCAACTTCAGCACTTCAAAATAAAATCCAAAAGGATACAGGAACTCTTGGACTTTATATGCCATCACTTGACCCCCATAAGCCTCAATATGGAGAAATCTAGGATCATGAAAACCATCCCAAGGCTGCTCTTATAGCCACTATGTGGCATCCCAAAGAACTATCAGAGTCTTCCCTTAATAACAACAAATCATTTGATCCAAATTTTTGTTACTTCCCATAATGTCATCATGAAGAATGGAATGAGGTTATTAAGAGAGATTGACTTTATAGGTGGTCTGGTGAACATGTAGACTTATTTAAAACTTAAGAAAACTAAAATGCTTAAATGTTTTCTCTTATAGATATGACTACTTCATTTTAAAATTAAATAGTTTAGCAGAAAAAGATGTAATACTCTAAATTTTTTCTACCTATAGAAGTTTGCTTGACAATACAACAAAATGAAATCTATAGCATTTCCTCTAACATTGACCTCATCACTTAAAAAATAACAAGGATTTTTCTTCTAGAGAACAGACTTTGATAGAAATGTCAAAAGATTTTTGCTTACTTTATCTTTTAATCTTAGTCTTTGTGGCAATTATTCCCAGACCTTATTGTGGTTTCCTGCACAAAATTATACCCTTAAGCATAGCAGACTTACATTTACTACAGACTCAGGACAATAAAAAGTCAGCAGCAGGAGAAAATATGTTTTATATGTTCAGTTAAGTTTACACAGAACTGGAAAATATTGGCAAGTGGCATTTAATTATGTTACTCTAGTTTCTTTAATATATCTCAAAAATTTCCAATCCAAACAGAGATTATTAATTTCTAATAGCTTAGAGATAGAATTACTACTTCTATTGTTACTTAAAGTCTTCAAATAAATCTCTGTATTTATGATTTAAACATTATTCCTCTATTCAATGTTGTAATATTGTCACTCTGTTTTTAATTTACATTATCTTCAAACATAAAATGATGGAAAATTTATTTGAGATGCATAAAAATATAAATAAACTAGACATGAGCAATCCTATTGTATTTAGCATAGTTCATTTGGGCATTATATTTGTTTAATATTCAAATCAGTGATCTTTCCATTGATGATAGAGCATTCACACATTAGTCATATATTATTAATACAATCTACCAAATTACAATCTACCAATTACCAAAATTCAGTTCAGTTTAGTTCAGTTCAGTTGCTCAGACAAGTCTGACTCTTTGCAACCCCAGGGACTGCAGCACACCAGGCTTCCCTGTCTATCACCAACTCCTGGAGCTTACTCAAACTCATGTCCATCAGTAATGCCAACCAGCCATCTCATCCTCTGTTGTCCCCTTCTCCTCCCACCTTCAATCTTCCCCAGCATCAGAGTCTTTTCCAATGAGTCAGTTCTTCACATCAGGTGACCAAAGTATTAGAGTCACTTCTTCACGTCAGGTGACCAAAGTATTAGAGTTTCCGCTTCAGCATCAGTCCTTTCAATGATATTCAGGATTGATTTCCTTTAGGATTGACTGGTTTGATCTCCTTGCAGCTCAAGGGACTCTCAAGAGTCTTCTCCAACACCACAATTCAAAAGCATCAACTCTTCGGCACTCAGCTTTCTTAATAGTCCAACGCTCACATCCATGTATGACTACTGGAAAAATCATAGCATTGACTAGGCAGACCTTTGTTGGCAAGGTAACGTCTCTGCTTTTTAATATGCTGTCTAGGTTGGTCATAGCTTTTCTTCCAAGGAGCAAGCGTCTTTTAATTTGACGGCTGCAGTCATCATTAGGCCACTTAAAACAACTGACATTTATTTTCGTATACTTTCTGTGGGTTAGAAATTAGGGTGGCTTCACTGAGTGGTTTTGGCTCAGGTTCTCTTGTGAGTTTGCAGTTGAAGAAGTCAGCCAGGCCCATGGTCACCTGAACACTCACCTGGTGCTGGAGGCTCAGCTTCCAAGATGGCTCACTCTCATGCTTACTGGCAAGAGGCCTCAGTTTCTCACTGATTCCTGGCAGGAAGCCTCCAGTTTTTGGCATAAGGGTTTTTCCATAGGATTTCTTGAGTGTCATTATGACATGGCAGCTGACTTTCTCCAAAGAAGTCATATAAGAAAGCAAAAGGCAGCCCTAATGTCTTTTATCACCTAACTCCAGCAGTTATATTCCAACATTCCCACAATATTCTAGAGTTTACACAAATAACCTCTATTTAACATGAGAGGGGACTATACTAGAGTGTAAATACAGGAGACAAAGATTATGGAGATGAGCTACAACAATCTAGTCCAGCAAAGAAGGAAAACGCAGTGCAAGAAAGAATACTGCTGCTGCTAAGTCACTTCAGTCATGTCCGACCCCATAGATGGCTCGTGTCTGACCCCATAGATGGCAGCCGCCCAGGCTCCTCCATCCCTGGGATTCTCCAGGCAAGAACACTGAAGTGAGCTGCCACTGCAAGAAAGAATCCCTATACACAAAAGATGGGCTGCAGTGTTGTCATAAACAGTAAGAATTTCATAGCATGACAAGCTGACACATTTTTAGTATTTAAATATTTCTGGGAATATGCATGAAACTACTCATTCTTTAAATAAACCCCAAATGCAAATGACCAAAACCATGTAGAATTCTAGAACATATATCTGCCTTTTATTTATTTATCTTAATTTCATTTATCTTAAAACTTTCAATAATTGGAACATCATAATTTCTGTTTAGTTTTCCTGATTCCCCTAAACTCCCTCTAAACACTAAGAAGACACAAAATAGCATGTATCAGAGAGACCTCAGGACATTTTGCAAACACAAATTAAATTCAAATGATAGAAACAGTAAGTTGTTATCATTTGAATCGTAAGCTAACACTGGTACAGCCTGTGGCTGTACAACTAACAGCAAGATTTGTAAACCATAATCTGAATTTGTAAGTATATAAATGAAACCTCTGCTATAAACGCCATATGTGTACTCTCCATGTAATGGAGATCATAAGGAGGTATAAACAAAAAGCATTCTTGTAGTTTCTCAATGTCCTATTAGATAAGTGACTCACTGATCCCTACTTCTTTTTGACAAGAAATATTCAAAGGAAATATCATGGAACTTGGATTGGTTTTATCTTCTCAGGATTGACTTTCTGGTTACATTGAAGAACACTTACTGCCAGAGTGACAATGTCCCTTGTTGGAGTTAAACAACAACCACTTCTCACCATCCAAGAGATGAGAGTGAGAAACATATGATTAGTGAGGTCAAGTACTTTATTATCCAAAGGCCAGAAAGCATATAGCCTTAAATTGGAGATAGCTAGGATTTCCCTGTAGCTCAGATGGTAAAGAATCTGCCTGCAATACAGGAGACCTAGGTTCGATCCCTGGGTTGGGAGGATCCTCTTGAGAAAGGAATGGCAACCCACTCCAGTGTTCTTGCCTGGACAATCCCATGGACAGAGGACCCTGGCAGGCTACAGCCAGGCGGGTTGCAAAGACTCAGACTCGACTGAGTGACTAACACTACCACTAGAGATAGATATCAAGCCAAAGGGAAACATAGTAAATCTAAGAGCAAAAGATGGTAACTGAACCCAGTATAATGAAAAGACTCGGAGGGAATCGGTTGAAAGTGAGGAGAAACAGCAGCATGGATAAGCTGAAGTTACATGAACAATGAAATACTATAAAACTTCAGGTGAGGAAAATACAGAAAATAAAATCAAAAGTATAAGAGAAGAGGCAAAAAGAGCTTTATTAGAATTTAAATCCAGCACAGCAGCTATGAGAAACATACTGCAGAATATCAAGTACATGAGGAGAGATACTCTTATTTACACACAGACAGCAGTGCAGAGGCAGAAGAGAGTCTTGTGGTCATAGCTGGCTAGAGAGTCAAAACTGAGGATGGAGCTAGAGATAAACTCAGGTTTGTATTTAAGGAGTGTTCAGCCTCATCTAGAAGGACATCTTGCAGGGATGTGTTGAGGGCATGTTTAGGAAAAGGTTAGGGTGTAGGACAAGGCTGGCAGGTACGGAAGGAGCTGGGGTAAAGTTTGGCCCCCAAGAAGCATCGAGTCCAACTCTTTGTGATCCTACGGACAGTAGGCCGCTTTGTTGCTCTGTCCATGGGAGTTTCCAGGCAAGAACACTGAAGTAGGTTACCGTTTTCTCCTTCAGAGGATTTTCCCAACCCAGGGATGGAACCTGTGTCTCACTGTATAGTCCATGGGGTTGTAAAGAGTCGGACACGTCTGAACGACTTTTACTTTCACTTTTCTTTACCACTAGAGCCACCTGGGAAACCCCTAAAGAGCATCAAACATCACAGATGGAACAAAGCAGGTTGCGGAAGAGGTCCTCGGCACAATTCATAGATTATACTCTTCTAATCTTTATTCTTGTAGACACAATGACAGAGCACCATTACCAAATTCACCCAATGGCACAGAGCAGCTTATCACAAGAAGATGACCCCAAAATCAAGAAATCATGAATCAAACATTAATTATCAATCACAAAAGAGACTATGGGACTCATAATGCCAAGATGATTTTACTAAAATCCTGAATTTGCAAAGTTCCAGATATGGAGTTACATTAAATGAATATAGCATATTACCAGGCACTCTATGGATTCTAATGAGCTCTCTTTTTACTTGTATTTGTTACTTTCCTTTGACTTGAAAATTATGAGAAAAAAATTAACTCTGCCCTTGAGAATTTTTAGTAGGTGGCTGAAAAAAATATGAGTGGGGGGTTAACCATGTAGCAATCAAGGATGTGGCTCAAAACATAAAGGTGGAATAAATTGAAGAGCCAAGGAACTCTATAAATCTGTGGTTCTAATGACCACATAAGAGCATCAGTTTATATAAACAGTGCACTCTTACTCTTTTGAAGTACTTCCACATATTTTCCATATTCCATTTCATAGCACTAAAACTATCCTGGAGTAAGTTGGGTAGGTGTATCTGTTTCTTTAGCTGGGAAATAGATACAAAGAGGATAAATGATTTATTCTCTCTGGTACATGACAGAGCCATGTACAAGTCTCTTGAGTCACAGTCTGATTTTTGTCTCCTGTAGACCAGAGTTTTAGCAACTTGAATACAAGTCACTGGGAGTCTTGAACTATAGATTCTGATGTAGTAGATCCAGAGTAGTTCCACACATTGTGCATTTCTAATAAGTTCCCAGGTGACATTGAAGCTGCTGGTCTGTAGTTTATTCCAGAGTGTATCTAACTCAATAATCTCTTAGCAGCTGCGCATCAATTGTTTCTTTTTAAAGAAAAAACAGGAATTCAAGAGCCCTGACCCAGAAGATTCAGTAGACAGGATTCTGACATCAGTATTTTTTAAAATTCCACTTATGATTTTGTTTCATAACCAGGGCTTAGAACTTTTTCACACTAAGAAGTCACAGCACCTGTAATGTACCTTTTTAAAACTTAAAGTGAATCTTTTCATTGCAATTATGCTGAATACAGTTCTATCTTAATATACAAGAGAACTCTTTAATAGTTTATAGAATACAGAACTTCATTTCTTTCAAATTTCTCTCTCCCATCTTTTGATCTTTTGTTTCTCTAGTTCCCAAATTACAAAATATCATAACACTCTATAATGTCATAAGATGTCAGTTTCACTCATTTTTGTTTAAAATAACATCACTTACAAATTTCAATCCACATTTTCTTTGATCTTTTGAGATGTCTATGTTTCTTGGAGAATTTATTGTCAGGTACAATCTTCATTATAAGGCACATTTTAGAGGTCTGTACAGAGATAAGGAGGAAGTGTTCAAGATACAAAATTGTTCCAATAATTACATTTTGGAAGGGCAAAAAATCTAACAGCTGAATGACAAAGAGATGGCAACCTTACTGCCACAATTAAGTTTCCCGAGTGAGCACAGGGCAAAGGCAGATTGAGATAAGAGCAGGCACTGATAGAAGGTGTAAAGGATGACGTGCCATGCTTGGCCTGCATGTGGTCTCTGGAACTTTGATAATCAAGCAAGTTATCTTCCAGATTTTATATTCATTGGTCTGAGGGGCAGGTTAAGAACCATCTAAAGATATGCACCATGTTCTTTGTAAGGATGTTCTTTCTTGGCTTTCAAATTATTAAACTCACCTGTAACCCATGTTTCTCCTCAAATTAAAGCAAACAAAGGTGGTGGCCACAGGGTGTAGAATTCTAGAACAGTTCAGGATATTGTGAGTTCTTCCCACCTCAACAGCCCCCAGCCACAATCTCAATATCTTCCTATTATTGCTTTGAGTTCTTTTTGAGGTCCCTAGAGCAGGAATGCATTCTCAGATGATACTGTTCTTAATGTCTGCAAGTTTTTCACAATGTACCCCCAATCAAAAGAAACATGAACAGTTCTATTCATTAAGCAGTAAGGTCCTAATAACTTGTAAGCCCTTACCTCCCAATAATTCAGTGACTGTTGAGCACAGCACAACTTCTCAAACCTTAAAATCAATCAGATGAGACACTGTTACCTTCATTTTGTGTTCTCAAATGATTCTCACATGGTTCTTGCTTTTCATCACAGAAAACCTAGCTTCATAAAAATATGACATAAACCAATGGGACATAGCAATCTAGTGTTCAAACTGTTAAAACATGTAGGGTCCAAAACAGTTTACTATATTCCCATGAAATTTTAAAATACTTGATTATGCCCCTGTACATCTTCTATAGCATCCTACAATGCCTTAGAACAAAATTTGGGAATGATGGCACCCAAGTTTGAGGTCCAAGACTCAGATTTCTAGTCCTGGCCATTGAGTCTTCTGGCCATGTATTATGGGTGAAGTTTCTTAATTACACTAAGCTGAGCTTCAGTTTCTTAGTTTCAAAATAGAAACAATTTTCAGTGTTCTCAGAGTGAGCATGGCCAAAAATGCTTTGTATGTAAAAATGCTAAAGATGTGGAATATTCTCTTAAAAGTGAGTTGGTCTAATATACTGAATTTTAAACTTACTCTCTTGAATATATTGACAGAATCTCTTGTTCAAATAAAAAAAAATGCAAAACACATTTGAGATTCCACACATAGATATTCCCCTGAAAAGGGGTGCTTGTCGTTTCCTCAGACCCATTCTTCATCCTCTTCATGCTGTGTTCTGTTTTCCAAGGGGCATAGACACCCACTATGTTTCCTAGACTTTCTTTCTTTCCATCTCAGAGGGAGCATCCAAGGTATTCCCCCAGTTCAGTCTTCCAGGAGCATCTTCAATAGCCCCATTTTTCAAGGCTCCATAAAAGGTAGATGAACCTCATGCCAGGTTCTCATTTCTGTTGTATGGCCTCATCTCTCCTCCCAAATCCCCTCCAGTCCTGTGAGTTATGGCGGATTCCTGCAATTGCTTAATCTTGCAGTTGTCTCAACTTCCCTGAGTTACTCTTTCAAGCTCTTCTAGCCTGTAACTAACTTGCTGCATTAAATGTTCTACATCAAATTTCCTGCTGTTGGTCTTATTTTCATGACTGGTCTCTGACTGATACAAAGGTGTGAATATAGCCCAGAGACCTGCCTCTTGGCCCCAGGTTTCCTGACATAGTCTTCTTCGGGCACATCTGAAAAACATCTTAGGGCTCATTCCTTACTATATCACTAAATAGCTGGTAATCTTGGCCAAGTCATGGAACATCTCTGAGCCCCTTTCCTCACTTTGTAAGAATCATACTTACCCTGATCTCTTAAAATAAGTGAAAAATATTTGAGGATGATTTAAAATGTGAGACTGACCTTTTATTACACCCCAAGCCTTTGTGTACTTGGATGAAGGATTTATATTTAAATATGGAAAAGATGTTCATTTCCCAGGGACCCCCAAAATATACCTCATCTTCTCACCCATAACATAGGCCTAATTGTGAAGGAAATCCTCAACTATTGTTTTAAACAATAAGATTAAATAAGGATTAATGAACTTCTATCAACTGTAGCAAATTATAACAGATCTTGGTTACAGCTACCGGTTCAGTTACTATTCTGATCTTCGTGTTTATGCCCAACAACCCACACTGGTATTGTGTTCATTCCTTCTTGTATTGTGGTTTCAGCACTTCCAGAGTGATTTCAAGCACTCCAAATGCAAATTTTAGGTTCATGTACTTAGACATAATTACCTTTGGTTGCAAGGAGGATGCATATATGACAGAACATGGAATTAGACAATTATGGTTTAAGAATTCTTGATCCAAATAGAAAAGTTGAAATGTATATGTTTGTAAATAATTGTGGCCTAGTGTGTATTATAGGTTTTGATTTTCTTTTAAAAAACTTTTAAGTTTCACTTTCTGGTTTGCTGTAACATCAGTTCTTTCTGGAAGAAAGAAGACGTTTGGGTCAGTGTCACTACCACACATAGTCTGATCCATGACTGAGAGTACTGACTAAGCATTCTATAGCAATATTGAATACATTGTGCTGTGATTGCCTCTTTTCTTGTCTGCCTGGTCCCTAGGCTATTATATACTTGGAAGGGAGCATGGTTAAGTCATTTTAACATGCCTTTCTAATGCCAGAACAGTTGCCTGGAACACAGGTACTTTTCAAAACACATGAGATGTATCCTGCATCGAACCTAGACTGGCGATTCATTTCTTATATGATATTATACATGTTTCAATGCCATTCTCCCAAATCATCCCACCCTCTCTGCAACCTAGATGTCCATCAGCAGATGAATGGATAAGAAAGCTGTGGTACATATACACAATGGAGTATTACTCAGCCATTAAAAAGAATACATTTAAATCCGTTCTAATGAGGTGGATGAAACTGGAGCCTATTACACAGAGTGAAGCAAGCCAGAAAGAAAAACACCAATACAGTATACTAACACAGATATATGGAATTTAGAAAGATGGTAACGATAACCCTGTATGCGAGACAGCAAAAAGAGACACAGATGTATAGAACAGTCTTTTGGACTCTGTGGGAGAGGGAGAGGGTGGGATGATTTGGGAGAATGGCGTTGAAACATGTATAATATCATATATGAAATGAATAGCCAGTCCAGGTTCGTTGCATGATACTGGATGCTTGGGGCTGGTGCACTGAGATGACCCAGAGGGATAGTACGGGGAGGGATGTGGGAGGGGGGTTCAGGATGGGGAACACATGTATACCTGTGGTGGATTCATGTTGACGTATGGCAAAACCAATACAATATTGTAAAGTAATTAACCTCCAATTAAAATAAATAAATTTATTTTTAAAATAAGTAAAATGTTACCACCTGCAGTTTAAAAAAAAAAAACACCACATGAGATGTATTAATGAATGCAAGGCTGGGTGGTGAAGATCAAATGATGCTCTCAGCCTAGTCCAACAATGGTGCCCCTTCAGCCCTTCCATTCCTCAAAATAAAGAGCATAAAGATCATTTACACAAGTCAGTTGGTAAGTTGAATGCTAGCCAGACTCATCAGCTATGTTTATATTGGTTGTAAGTGAAACACTCAGGCTATAAGATGAAAACAAATGTGATATCTGACAACAGCTTCAAACCAAACTTTTAACTTTAGTCACTCATCATGACAGAACATGTTTAATAATACAGATTAAAGTAAAACCTTGCAATATTCCCCTAAACCTCTACTGAAGTCAAAGGAGGCAGTGAAATAGTTAAAGGCAATATAGCTGGGATGAAGAGAAACCTATGGTACGCCCCTTTCCTTGATGCACCTGCTTACTTGGATGAATGGTTAATCCAAGGCAGACTGAATGGCAGATAATGCAGAGTTGATTCATGGTAGAGAAAATCTCCTTTACATACTTCCCATCTGATTTTCCTAAAATACCTTAAGCCTTGGTTCACAGTTCCATTCTATGACTTCTTTCTTCACATGTCTAACCCCTTTCCCAGTCCTATGACATCATGCCTGATTTGAACTTTTCTGTTCTTGCCTTCTGCATTCCAACTGCTCAAGCCATTCCCCTCTCAAAATTGACCTTCTAGTTGTCCAGTCAACTATGCTTAATGTGCATAGCACTTTGGAAAAACATGATAAACATACAATATATTTTTTTAAATTACATTTTATCCTAATTTGAAAAGTTATCTAGTTTGGTGACCAAGCACACATGCATGAATATGTTCTAGGTCTCAGTGTCCTCCTTATTATAAAAACAGTAAAGCATGGGTCTTTTTTGCTCTGTTATTCTTTGAAAAAAAAAAGACGTAGAAATAAATAAATCACCAAGTCCAAATTGATATAGTGTTTACAAATTGATAAAGTTACTAAGAGATACAAATGGAAAGTTACTAAGAGATACAACGTTAAGCCAAAGTCATAAAATGGGTTAGACAGACTTCTGAGAAGAGAGTACATTTTAAATACTGGATGACTAAGATTTTAGGAATGGAAAACCTGAAAGTGTCTCCTCCCACATCTTCATTATCCAGTTTCATCAAATCTTACTGTTACATACTTTTCCCAAATGCTTTCTTAACCACTGTTAAGAAACAATGGTGGTTCCTAGGATTTTGATTCTATTCACCTTCCCGCTTCCCCACTGGATAAACCAACTGGGAGAATCAATTAATTGAGGTATAGCCATACTGTGGAATACTCTATAGTTACAATAAATGAACTGAATATCAACATAAATACATTTTTTTAAAAAATAGTGAACAGTTAGGTTTATTCTAGTTGTTCACCGCTATAAGCATTGCTCAATAAACACCCATGCACATGTTTCCTTACACACAGGTGTAAGAGTTTCTCAAGTGAAATTTGAGATGTGAAATTTGTCCTTTTGGAAATATATGCACATTTCCAGCTCACTAAATATGTTAAAATCTCTCCAAGTGGTTTTTCACCAGTTAGTAGCATATAAAATTTTCATCTCTCCACAGCCTAAGTGACATTTGGTAATTTAAGAATTTCCATTTTTGACAACCTAATAGTTGTATAATGGAATCTCTTACTTTTATTTACATTAACTGATTATTTGTGAAGTATCACATTAGTTCTTAAGTTTATTGGTTGTTCTATGAACTGCCTATTACATCCTTTTCATATTTTCAGTTATTCTATTATTTCTTATGTTGATTTGTATAACTTGTTTATATATCATAAGAAATATATTCCCAGCTGTATGCATTTAAAATAACTTTGTTTATAAGGTCTATCATTGTTTAAAGTTTTTCTCTTTGATACAAATTTGACTATGTTGACAATATGGTTTGGGTGTTTAGTATCTTCTATAAGAAAACTGCTTCTATATTTGGTCATAAAATATTTAATTTTTAAGAAACAGATCTCTAATCTACCTATAGCTTCCTTAGTGAGGTGTGACATAGAAATCCAATTTGCTTTTCTATACAAAAAAACATGTTTCACAACACTGTATTTGTTGTCACTGCTTTATATTCTGCCTCTGATCTCTTCCTAAAAATATTCTTTCCAGAAAATTGCAGCACATTTTAAAGGAGATATCTTTTCTTTTCAGTGATGTTTTAGATATAAGTAGCCAGAGGAAATTTAATGTATTGGGTTGGCCAAAGCAATATTACAGTCTGTGTGTATGTTCCAGAGGCAATGAACTTCTGGAAATCTTGTTTCTAAAATATTCAGTATGAGATAGTACTGGACTGGAGAGCAAAGAGGGGAGAAAATGCACTAAAGATGCCAATGTCCTTTGGGTATGTCAGCTACACATCCTGAGGCAAGGACCACCGCACTGGGGAATAACCAGTGTCCCACTCAAGCCAGGAGGTGATCTTGGGCTTCTAGTGACTCTGAAATGTGTCCGTAGGACTTCACCTTTAGCCTGCACTTATCTTTGGCCCATAATCCAGCATTCCATGACAATCTCCAGATCAGCATGTTTCTGGGAGCCACGCAGGGAGAGACTTGTTAAAGGCGTTCCAGTGTCCCGCCATCTTCAGAGTGACATAGCCCCCTATCAGCACCCTGCCCTCAGGTTAGCAGCTCACTGCAATGTTTCACTGAAGGAAATTGACCACATACTGAATGCAATGCTCTCTTCTGGGAAACATTGGATCATCTATCAGGGAAAGAGAAATGACAGAACAAACTACTCAACACACTGTCTCCAGCAAGCATCTCTGAGGAAGCCAGTGGACAGGAGACAGATGGTCATTACTGAATTATCTCAGATAATAAAGGATAGTCTGTAATGTAATCAGAGCCTGCAAAATTGCTGTTTAAAAAAAATCCTAAGCTCAGGTAGTAAAGAGACACATATGAAAGCAGTAATTCCTGGGTTCTTTTTTTCATTTTAACACTCCTATAATTTAAAAAAATTTTAATGGATTTTTATTTTCAAGACCTGGAAAAACAAAGGTCCTCCTAAGCTGAGAGCAAATGCTTCCAGTGTTTGCCTGAAGCCATTTTTTTATTGGAGGAGTTACAGACCCTCAAGAAGAAGGGGTTTATAATGGAAAAAATGAGACAGCATCAACCATAATGAAGCTCAGAAAATAAATAATAAAAACCCTGTTCATGCCTGACACTTCATGTTTCTAAAGAAAACCTCTGCCTTTTATCTAAAATGAGACAGTTGCTGAGGAAATGGATAAAGACCAGGCTGACCAGCCCACAGTGGTACATTCCCTTCAGATTATTCCTCAAAGATGAAGCATTTTATGAGAAAGACAAGCATATATTTAACACAGTTTTTTTACTTTACCTTTACAACCCTGCAGGGAAGAGTCCCTTGATATCTGCTAGATTTTCCTTACTTTCAGCCTCCCAGATAAATGCAGCAGAAACCCTTTCAGCAAAGTCTCCAGTGAAGAGAGAACTTGCTTTTTCAGCTGAATTCTGTAATGTCTTGATGCAGGAAAAGGAAACAGCAGAATTCCCAGGGCCCAGTTCTTGCTGGAATAAATGGAGATTCTACGTGTAGACGCCTCCATAAGGGAGCATATGGTTTCTTGGTGCAACAATACTTTTTAAAACAATATATGGAAATAAAGTACTCAGTTAATATCCTCATGGAGCTGGGGACTGTACACATGGCAGTATATGTGAAACTGTCCCTGTCCTCAAGAAACTCCTGTTCCAGGAAGCAGAGGCAGTCATCAAACATGACTGCTAACAGCTATTAAACACTTTAGCTTTTCTACTACGTTTAACTCTTCACATGGATTGTGTTCTGTAACCTGCACAGCAGTCCCAATGAAATAAGAACTATCATTATTACTGATTTTTGTGATTATTTTTTTAATGTATTTATTTTTAATTGGAGAATAATTGCTTTACAATAGTGTGTTGGTTTCTGCCATACATCAACATGAATCAACCATAAGCATGCATATGTCCCCTCCCTCTTGAACCTCCCACCCCATCCCACTCCTCTAGGTTGTCACAGAGCCCTGGGCTTGAGCTCCCAGAATAATACAGGAAAATCCCACTGGCTATCTGTTTTACATGTGGCAATATATATGTTTCAATGATACTCTGTCCCACCCTCTCCTTCCTCGCACTGTGTCCAAAAGCCTGTTCTCTATGGCTGTGTCTCCTACTTTTTAAGATGCTGAAACAGTCTCAGGGATTAATGAGCCTCCCCAGAGGGCATCCAGCAGGCAAAGATTTATATATTTTCCCAGTTCTACAAGCCAGAATGTGTACTGGTGGAAAACAATCCTTGCTGTTAATACCAAGAGGTATAGTGGATTCAAAACACTTCACTGCCTATCAATAAGCTGTGGTGAATAGTATAAATATACTGAAGCCTCCTTCAGTATTGGTATCAGGGGTCATGCCAAGGCACCCTCTCTAAGAAAGTTTCCATAGGACCTACTTCCCTGATGGCTCAGACAGTAAAGAATCTGGCTGCAATGTAGGAGACCTGGGTTTGATCCCTGGGTCAGGAAGATCCCCTGGGGAAGGGAATGGCTACACACTCCAGCATTCTTGCTTGGAGAATTCCATGGACAGAGGAGCCTGGCAGCCTCATCCATGGAGTTGATCGCAGTTAGACACTGCTGAGCAACTAACATTTTCACTTTCCCTTAGTAAGATTCAAGACAAGCCAACATTACTCTAATTTTTATTCAAGTGAATTCATACAAGGTAATGGTGATGGCAACCCATCCTGTCACTCTTGAAGTAACTTCCTAATTATATCTCATGCTTTCTTACACCCCAGTTATTTCTCTGCCTTAATTTTAGCACAATAAGCTTTGGGCATAATTGCATTGATTTTTAAAGAGTTTGGCCCCTCACCACATTTTAAATCCTGATGCTGCTATATTTGTAAGCTGTATAGTTCACATTCTAAGTTATATTTTGTACTTATCTAATTCTTCCAGTAAGCTTTAACCTCCTTGAAGGTGAGTACAATCTATTATTCATTGATGAGTTTTGAAAAGTTTCTAGGTGCCAGGCATGGTGCTCAACTAATGATTTTAAATGTAATGCTAACCTGGGCAAGGTCTCTCAGGTAGTAAATGAAGGAAACAGAATTCAAGCCAAGGCAGTCTGATGCAGAGGCAAAGCCCTAGACAGTTCTTAGAAGCAGACTGTTTTTAACTATTGTAGATTTTTACAACTTTGGGAGACTTTATAGCAGAATAGGCTTTTAAAATTTTTTTTCATAGGGAAAAATTTAAACATATAACAAGAATCAAAAAATAGTATAACGAACCTGTGTATCCATTGCCAAATCCAACAGTTGTCAACTCACAGCCAATCATGCTTCAATTACATCATGTATCATTCCCCGAACACTGTATGATTTTGAAAGAAATTATTTGACATATCATTCTCTACAGTATATACCTCTAAAAGGTAGGGTCTTCAAAAACAACCACGACATCATTACCCCACTTTAAAAGATTAGCAATTATCCCTTCCTATCAGCAAACATTTAGTAGGTGTTCAAATTTCTGACTATCTCATAATTTTTTCAGGTTATTCAAATCTGGTTCCCAATATGGTCCATACAATTTAACTATTGGATATGTTTCTTAAATCTCTCTAATCTAGTTTTTTTTTTTTTTTTTTCTTTCTCATGCTTTTGTTTTCCTTCTAGTGTATTTGGTGAAGAAAACAGCTTCTTGCTCCTATAGTATCTCCAGGGTAGATTTTACTGATTGCACCCCTGTGGTGCCTGTCCATATTCATCTCTATCCTTTTATTTTCTATTCATCTCTATCCTTTTATTTTCTATAAATTGGCAGTTAAGTATAGATTCTGAATTACATTTAGGTTTGATTGAAGGAGGGAGACAGTCAAGAACACTTATTAAGTGTTGTTTTATACTTCTATCAGTGGGTACATAATTTCTGGCAGCCATTGATGTTCATTTCCTAAACACCATTTCATTAGGGGTTACAAAAAAATGATATTATAATTTCATGTTTCTTTCTTGATTTATTGCTTCAAGATCTTCCGGAAACTTTTCTTCATTAGTTAGTTCTTTAATTTTATTTATCAATTCTTTTAATTATGAATTGGTTTCCTGACATATTAAATTGAAGGCTGAAATATATGTTGGTGTTAATGTGAGCTTGCAGATTTAAGTATTTTCAATGTTGGAATCATTCTTATTCATGCTCAAAAATTTCCAACTTTTACCAGGACATATCTTCAAATTTTCTCCTTTAAATGTGAGTTAAATAATCTTTGATAACTTTCTTATTGTTTGGTGTTACAAGATGTTCCAGAATTAACTTATACACTTTCTGCTGCGGCTGCTGCTAAGTCACTTCAGTCGTGTCTGACTCTATGCGACCACATAGACGGCAGCCCACCAGGCTCCCCCGTCCCTGGGATTCTCCAGGCAAGAACACTGGAGTGGATTGCCATTTCCTTCTCCAATGCGGGAAAGTGAAAAGTGAAAGTGAAGTCGCTCAGTTGTGTCCGACCCTCAGCGACCCCTTGGACTGCAGCCTTCCAGGCTCCTCCGTCCATGGGATTTTCCAGGCAAGAGTACTGGAGTGGGGTGCCATTGCCTTCTCTGTATACATTTCCTAGTATCAGCCATTTATCCAAGGAATTCTGGTCTATTTTACTGGGAAAACTTATTTAGAGACCAGAGTATGGATGCTAGTGGTGCTTATTGCTATAGGTTGGTCATTCTTTCTAGATTTTTTTTTTCAGTTGATGGAGCTAAATTTCATATTTGTTTTGAATCTAAAATAGAATTTTATAGTGACATATTTAATTCAAATTCAAGACAATAGATTTTTAATTAACCTTTTTATTATCATAGCTATTTCTTCTTTTTCTCACACTAAACCCCTAGATTCCATAACCATCAACATAATAACTCCTCTATTTTATCCTAGAACACATACACAACAATCTCAAAATACTATTTTGGTAGATGTCTGATAGCCCCAGTTCTTCACCAACCTCTTACATCTATACACTTTGTTATTTAAACTTTGTTCATACTTACTCTGGACCTATCTGACAATTTTCAGAGGCCACAGGATCTTAGCAACCATTAGACAAAAAAATTAGAAAAAATTCTTGCATGTGTCTGCTTTCTTTCTTGCACTTCCACGATGCCTTAAGAACATGCCCAGGCTAACCTGCCAGAGGTATTACAGGTCAATAGAGCCGTATTGACTCTGTTATTAATATCTGCCATTCTAGATTAGTGAACAGCCAAATAATCCCCAGCTTGAGCTCACCATGTTCAGCAGAACCATCTATCTAACCAAAACTAATAACATATTCATAAGGCCAGAACATATCAGCTAAACTCTGAAGACTTATGAGCTAAATAAATATTATTTTATCTTGTATTTGTTTGTTACTAAACATTTTGTCTCTGGGTATAATTTCTACAAATAACACAGTGTGATTACTGAAAAAGTATTTTGCAATTTTTTTGTTCATATTATACTAGGTATGTGCAGTCATATGTTTTCAATATCTGTGAAGAAGTTCCACTGTTTGTAATTATGCTCAACTTGAAACAGAGTAAAGTTCATTAATTTTATTATGCCTTCAGTTGTCAAGTATTAATTTTCATTTAATTTTGCTTGATAATATTTTAATATTTATATGGTTCCAGGAAATCTGCAAAGCAAGATTTAGGAGAAAATCACAACTCAAAAAGATACATGCACCCCAGTGTTCATGGCAGCACTATTTACAATAGCTAAGATATGGAGGCAAACTAAATGTCCATCAACAGATGGATGGATAAAGGACATATGACATATAAATATATAGACATACATACAACGGAATATAACTCAGCCATAAAATAGAATGAAATAATGCCATACGCAGTAACATGGATGGGCCTAGAGATTAACATCCTAAGTGAAGTAAGTCAGAAAAAAACAAATACCATATGACATCACTTATATGGGGAATCTAAAAAGTGATATGAGTGAACTTATCTATGACATAGAAACAAACTCAGACTCTGAAAACAAACTTATGGCTACCAAAAGGGGGATAAATTAGGAGTTTGGGATTAACATATACACACTATAGATAAAAAAGATTATCAATAAGAACCTACTCTATAGCATAGGGAACTCTATTCAATATTCTATAATAACCTATATGCGAAAAGAAACAGAAAAAAAATTGATATATGTTTATGTATAATTAAATCACATTTTTGTATACCTGAAACTAATACAACATTGGAAATCAACTATATTCCATATAAAATAATTTTAAAAATAAGATATATTCAGAGAAATACAGTTTTTATCTCTGTCCTTCCATACTGTTTGCTCCTGGGCTGAAGGATGGCCATTATTTTAGGATTAGTTTATCTTGTAATTTAAAAATAAATAAATAAATTCAAATTTAAGCATGTTCCTTCTCTTCTAGTAAAAAATAGCAGAATATAGAGAAATTCCAAGCTGATATGTGTTATGCCTTGTGTTCAAAGCAAGGGTGTTAGTAGCTAGCTATACTCCTCAGCAATGGCAACCCACTCCAGTACTCTTGCTTGGAGGAGCCTGATAGGCTGTGGTCCATGGGGTCGAGAAGAGTCAGACAAGACTGAGCGGCTTCACTTTCACTTTTCACTTTCATGCATTGGAGAAGGAAATGGCAACCCACTCCACTGTTCTTGCCTGGAGAATCCCAGGGATGGGGGAGCCTGGTGGCCTGCCATCTATGGGGTTGCACAGAGTCAGACACGACTGAAGTGACTTAGCAGCAGCAGCAGCATACTCCTTGGCAATCATTCTAACATTTTCTGCAAACCATTAAAATGATAATAATAACAGATAACTTCAGTTTCTCAGTCATGTCCAACTCTTTGTGACCCCATGGACTGCAGCACACCAGGTCTCCCTGTCCATCATCAACACCTGGAGTCTGCTCAAACTCATGTCCATTGAATCGATGATGCCATCCAATCATCTCATCCTCTATTGTCCTCTTCTCCCACCTTCAATCTTTCCAGCATCAGGTCTTACCTAATGAGTCAGTTCTTCGCATTAGGTGGCCAACATAATGGAGTTTCAGTTTCAACATCAGACCTTCCAAAGAACATTCAGGACTGATTTCCTTTAGGATGGAATGGTTGGATCCCCTTGGAGTCCAAGGGACTCTAAAGAGTCTTCTCCAACACCACAGTTCAAAAGCATCAATTCTTTGGTGCTCAGCTTTCTTCATAGTCCATCTCTCACATTCATACATGACTACTGGAAAAGCCACAGCCTTGAGTAGATGGACATTTGTTGGCAATGTAATGTCTCTGCTTTTAAATATGATGTCTAGGTTGCTCATAACTTTTCTTCCAAGGAGTAAACATCTTTTAATTTCATGGCTGCAATCACCATCTGCAGTGATTTTGGAGCCCAGAAAAATAAAGTCTGACACTGTTTCCACTGTTTCTCCATCTATTTGCCATGAAGTGATGGGACCACATGCCATGATCTTTGTTTTCTGAATGTTGAGCCTTAAGTCAACAATTTCACTCTCCTCTTTCACTTTCATCAAGAAGCTCTTTAGTTCATCTTCGCTTTCTGCCATAAGGTCATGCTGCTGCTGCTGCTAAGTCGCTTCAGTCGTGTCCGACTCTGTGCAACCCCATAGACGGCAGCCCACCAGGCTCCCCTGTCCCTGGGATTCTCCAGGCAAGAATACTGGAGTGGATTGCCATTTCCTTCTCCAATGCATGAAAGTGAAAAGTGAAAGTGAAGTCACTCAGTCGTGTCCGACTCTTTGAGACCCCATGGACCACAGCCTATCAGGCTCTTCCATCCATGGGATTTTCCAGGCAAGAGTACTGGAGTGGGGTGCCATTGCCTTCTCCATAAGGTCATAAAGCATGATATATCTGCATATCTGGTGTTATTGATATTTCTTCTGGAAATCTTGATTCCAGCCTGTGTACAGCCTTGACGTACTCTTTTCTTGATTTGGAACCAGTGTGTTGTTCCATGTCCAATTCTAACTATTGCTTCTTGACCTGCCTACAGATTTCTCAAGAGGCAGGTCAGGTGGTCTGTTATTCCTATCTCTAAGAATTTTCCACAGTTGTGGTGATCCACACAGTCAAAGGCTTTGGTATAGTCAATAAAGCAGAAATCGATATTTTTATGGAACTCTCTTGCTTTTTCGATGATCCAGTGGATGTTGGCAATTTGATGTCTGGTTCCGCCGCCTTTTCTAAAACCAGCTTGAACATCTGGAAGTTCACAGATCACATAATGCGGAAGCCTGGCTTGGAAAATTCTGAGCAAGAATTCTCACACACTTTAATAGTGTGTGTGATGAGTGCAATCGTGAAATCAAACCTGGTAGTTTTAACATTCTTTGGCATTGCCTTTCTTTGGGATTGGGATGAAAACTGACCTGTTACAGTCCTGTGGCCACTGGTGAGTTTCTCAAATTTGCTGGCATATTGACTGTAGCACTTTCACAGCATCATTTTTTAGTACTTGAAATAGTTTAGCTGGCATTCCATCACCTCCATTAGCTTTGTTCATAGTGATGCTTCCTAAGGCCCACTTGACTTCAGACTCCAGGATATCTGGCTCTAAGGGAGTGATCACATCATCATGGCTATCTAGGTCATGAAGATCTTTACTGTACAGTTCTTCTGTGTATTCTTGCCACCTCTTCTTAATATCTTCTGCTTCTGTTGGCTCCATACCATTTCTGTCCTTTATTGAGCCCATCTTTGCATGAAATGTTCCCTTGGTATCTCTAATTTTCTTGAAGAGATCTCTAGTTTTTCCCATTCTATTGTTTTCCTCTATTTCTTTGCTTTTATCACTGAGGAAGGCTTTCTTATCTCTCCTTGCGATTCTTTGGAACACTGCATTTAAATGCGTATATCTTTCCTTTTCTCCTTTGCTTTTTGCTTCTCTTCTTTCACAGCTATTTGTAAGGCCTCCCCAGACAGCCATTTTGCTTTTTTGCATTTCTTTTTCTTGGGGGTGGTCTTGATCCTTGTCTCCTGTACAATGTCACAAACCTCCATCCATAGTTTATCCGGCATTCTGTCTATCAGATCTAATCCCTTGAATCTATTTCTCACTTACACTGTATAATCATAAGGGATTTGATTTAGGTCATATCTGAATGGTCTAGTGGTTTTCCCTACTTTCTTCAATTTCAGTCTGAATTTGGCAATAAGGAGTTCATGATCTGAGCCATAGTCAGCTCCCAGTCTTGTTTTTGCTGACTGTATAGAGGTTCTCCACCTTTGGCTGCAAAGAATATAATCTGATTTCGGTTTTGACCATCTGGTGATGTCCATGGGTAGAGTCTTCTCTTCTGTTGTTGCAAGAGGGTGTTTGCTATGATCAGTTAGCAAAACTCTGTCAGCCTTTGCCCTGCTTCATTCTGTACTCCAAGACCAAATTTGCCTGTTACTCCAGGTGTTTCTTGACTTCCTACTTTTGCATTTCAGTCCCCTATAATGAAAAGGACATCTTTTTTGTGTGTTAGTTCTAGAAGGTCTTGTGAAGTGAAGTCGCTCAGACGTGTCTGACTCTTTGTGACCCCATGAATCGCAGCACACCAGGCCTCCCTGTCCATCACCAACTCCTGGAGTTCACTCATATTCACGTCCATCGAGTCAGTGATGCCATCCAGCCATTTCATTCTCTGTCGTCCCCTTCTCCTCCTGCCCCCAATCCCTCCGAGCATCAGAGTCTTTTCCAATGAGTCAGCTCTTTGCATGGGGTGGCCAAAGTACTGGAGCTTCAGCTTTAGCATCATTCCTTCCAAAGAAATCCCAGGGCTGATCTCCTTCAGAATGGACTGGTTGGATGTCCTTGCAGTCTAAGGGACTCTCAAGAGTCTTCTCAGTAGGACCTTATTAGTTATATATTTCCTTTACAGTGGTATGTATATGTCAAACTCAGTCTCTCGATTTATCCCTCCTTCCCTCACCCCCTGGTAACCATGAGTTTGTTTTCTATGTCTATAACTCTGTTTTTTAGATAAGTTTATTTGTATCTCTTTTAGATTCCACATGTAAGCAATATCATATATCTATCTTTCTCTGTCTGACCTACAGATTGTCCCATATGTTTTCTCTTGGAATTCCCTCCCTTACAAATTGCTGAATTAGTGCTAATCAAAGAGCTTTGAATTCTTCAGAGAAAAGTCTCTAAATATGAAAAATCAATGTCAAAAATATTAAAACTTGAACATACAAAGCTTTGGGGGTATTGTACACCACAACAAGAAGAAAAAGAATTTTTCAGTCACATTTAACAGATGAAACTCACTGATGATTTTAAAATCAACAACCCCCTTGTGATTGGCATTTTATCAAATTAAAATGTATTCTAGTTTACACACTCAGTTTTGTATACACTCTGAACATCAGAGTATAAATAACATACATACCAAGTGTTGACTTCAGAGCTGTGTGTAGGCAGAACAAATTTCCTCAAAAATGCCTCAAAAACTGAGGCAGAATGTTTTAAAATCATACATGAAAATCTTAAGATTCTGCCAAAAATTCCAGTAGAAACTTAGATTGTTGTTTTGTTTTTTTACAGATTATCTCAAAATAGGAGATAGCTGAATAAACATTGCCTAAAGACTTATTTTCTGTAAAGCTTTATGCATAATCGATCTTTATGGCTATTGTAGTCTGCAAACCTTTAGGACTACTCACCTTTTATCCCAATCAATTATAAAAATTAATTCCAATGAAGTTGGCTTCAGAGAAGCATTTTATTCACTGAAGTTGAATAATGGATATTCAGTACCATTAATTCACCTTTTATAAACTTTCAGATTCATAGCTGACACATGAATTCATCCTCTCCAATTTTTCTACTGTGAAAACACCCTTATTCTTTAAATATGCTACAGTACACAAAACAGTGGTAGAATCTGAACTTTGTGCCAGGTGAATAATAGAATTATTCCCAGATAACTCCAGTTCATAAGAGCTCCCACGTGTATGTCCAACTTTACATTCATCAATTTCACTTTCAGCCTCAGACTGTGAGGAATTCAGAGTTCTAATTCCTAGAAAAAGAAATTTGTATTTTTATGAAACAAAAGCTAATCTTATTTTGTACACATCAAAATATTATTCTTTGGCAAATGCTTTAAAAAATATTGCATGTGCATTTGAGGGTATTTTTGTTCAGTCGCTCAGTCATGTCTGACTCTTTTTGCGACCCCATGGACTGCAGCACGCCAGGCCTCTCTGTCCCTCACCATCTCGCAAAGTTTGCCCAAGTTAATGTCCATTGCATTGGTGATGCCATCCAGCCATCTCATCCTCTGATGCCCTCTTCTCCTCTGCCATCAATCTTTCCCAGCATCAGGGACTTTTCCAATGAGTCAGCTGTTCGCATCAGATGACCAAAATGCTGGAGTTTCACTTTCATCATCAGTCCTTCCAATGAGTATTCAGGGTTGATTTCCCTTATAATTGACTGGTTTGATCGCCTTGCTGCCCAAGGGACTCTCAGGAGTCTTCTCCAGCACCACAGTTCCAAGGCATCAATTCTTTAGTGCTCTGACTTCTTTATGGTCCAGTTCTCACAATCGTACATGACCACTGGGAAGACCATAGCCTTGACTATATAGACCTTTGTCAGTAGAGTGGTGTCTCTGCTTTTCAACACAGTGTCTAGGTTTGTCATAGTTTTCCTTCCAAGAAGCAAATGTCTTTGGATTTCATGGCTACAGTCACCACCTGCAGTGATTTTACAGCCCAAGAAGAGGAACTCTGTCACAACTTCCACCCTTTCTCTCTCTATTTGCCATGAAATAATGGGGTCAGATGCCATGATCTTAGTTTTTTTAATATTTAGCTTTAAGTTTAGTTTGAGGGTATTTATAGTCACATATATGTGAATAATTACAATATGAATATATACATGTTGTATATGAAGAATATACACACTGTACATGAAGAATATGACAAAGAATTATTATTTTTTGCATCTAGATGTCACACCACTCACACAAGAAGTTTAGAATGGAAGATATTTGTAATTCAACTTTTAGGAGACTAGTATAAGATTCGAAGAAGGCAGTGGCATCTCACTCCAGTACTCTTGCCTGGAAAATCCCATGGGCAGAGGAGCCTGGTGGGCTGCAGTCCATGGGTTCGCTAAGAGTCAGACACGACTGAGCGACTTCCTTTTCACTTTTCACTTTCATGAATTGGAGAAGGAAATGGCAACCCACTCCAATGTTCTTGCCTGAAGAATCCCAGGGACAGGGGAGCCTGGTAGGCTGCCGTCTATGGGGTTGCACAGAGTCAGACATGACTGAAGTGACTTAGCAGCAACAGCAGCATAACATTATTCATCATGGAGGCTCAGGCATCAGTTTTTAATGTCAAAATAAAAGACCTTTTGCACCAGTCATCTAGCCTCTTTCCAATATGTTTAGTGAATTTTATATTCCTGCTAGGTATTTTCTCTAGACATTAAGTCTAAACACAGGTTTTCCCCATCGCTCCCCCAACTTTTCAGATTTATGCCCATCATATTCTTGGTCTTCCATGGGTGATTAGACTCTGGCCAATGGTTATTTTGCATCTCATTCAACTGGATTTAACTCAGTTACTAAAGAAATCCACGGCCAAATTCTACCACAGATTCATTCTTTTCACACTGAAGTCAAAAGAGTTCTGTGCAGGAAACCGAAAAAAAAAAAAAAAAACAGAGGCAGGAGTGCTTTTCTTGTCTCTTTTGAAGATAATAGCTCCAGGCCTCTTGTTGCTTAGTTCCTCTCCTCTGAAATTCTTGGATTGTTTTCCAGTTAAAGGCCAAGCTACTGCTCCCATAGCTAATGTCAAATGCAAGAACACCATAGCTGCCAAAAAACAAACCAGAGAATCATAAACTAACCAACAGAGTTCTCAACAGAATCCGTGAACTTGCTGATCTGCATGTTAATTATTCCTACTTTAAAATATCAATACAAACAGTTATGCAATGGGAAACCACAGCACATTTAACCTGAAGCTTTCAAATGTGCACAAATGATAGCAATATGTGAAGTCAACACAGGAAATATAAGTTTAAAGTTATGGCAATCTTGGAGAGTTTTTGGAACCACAGATCTTACTTTGATGTTCATAGCTATTTCAATCAGCCAAAGTAGCAGTTGTAGAGGAGAGAAACTTAGACTAGCATTTCTCAAGGGAGTTTTCCTTTCCTTTCAAGAATTCTTTTCAATTCATTAAATTACCTATCTCTTTTTTAGCAAAGTGTTTTAGAATGTAAGAATTTATCAAAGTGACAAGTAATCTACTGGGAACTAAACCAAAATGAAAACTTAGTTGTTGTCTTTAAAAACCACGTGTCTTTAAATCCCTTGATTGTTAACTCTTATCCCAAAGAGAAGAGGTCTTAACATTCACGGACTTTCACTAAGTAATAGTTGGACTATTCTGAGTTATATTTACCCCTATCTTGACAACTTAATTGACCTGTTAGAAGTATAATTTACTATTTTAAAAAAAGCTCCTAAAGCATTAAATAAATTTTTATTAAAAATCGCAACGGTATATATCTAAAATCAGAGTAGGATAGAATAAAAATTAGATAAAAACAATTTTAAGAAAGTCAGATATAATATTACAATGCTATAATTTCTATCAAAACAAAAACATATTCATTCCACAAGCCTTAGACTAATTGTCTACCTCAGATGTATCATGGTCATCCACACAGCGACTTTCTTTGGAATTAAACTTTGGAATTACTTGTTTACACAAGAAAACTCATCTCAGATGTTGCATCTGTTTCTCACTAAGACTTAGCTTTCACCTAATTCTCCAAATGGGTTGACTGGGGTTCAAGAATGTGAGGTGACTCGCTCAAGATCATACAGAGAGTCTAGGGCAAGCAGCCGCTCTCCCTAGAGTAGTAGATGGATATCTTGGCACAAAACTCAACTGATGCTGCTCTCAGGTCTGTGACATACTTACATCCACTTGAAAACTTTAGTTCATTGAGTGAATTACTTAGCATCTTTATATTTTTTAAGTGTATCAGAAGAAAGAGGAAAGCATCATGGAATTTGAATGTGTTCATCACCAAGTCTTCTTCATTAAATAATGTCTTGACTCCAAAAGTAACCTAACCTAAAACATTTGAGTTTTCGGTCCACAAGAATGTAGTAACAGGAAAAATATATATGAAAAATACCAAAAGGTAAAAAACAGCAAAAACCTGTTTACGTAGTCTTACATATTTATTATACATGAAGCATATTTTACTGTCTTTATTATAAAAGACTACTTATAAGTACTAATCTTCCTTGGCTAACTTATTGGTTTTATGTTACTTATTGCAAAGGATCCAAATAATACTTAAGCTTACAATAAATCCAAATAATTATATTTCAAAGAATTAACGTTGCCATAAGGTAAGTATAATTCTACATATACTCAGCTTAAATATGTATACTACATATACTCACAATTTGCCACTATGTGAACTTATATAGTTTCCTATAATGTGTTTGTATATTTCAATTATTTTTATTTTGATCATGATCTTCTTTAGCTAATTTTATTTATGTAAAACTGTTTCAACCTTTTTCTAATCTATAGTGAATAGAATTATTAAAATTCTTTTTTTCTAGTGTTTGTTTTCCAGAGAGTAATATCTTTTGCATCCATTTTGGTAAGAATACATCAAATCAAGTAACATATCTACAGAAGTTACTCTCAGACTTAATGTTATTTTTCTATAGAGCCAAAGTTCTAAGTTCAGCTGTTTCTACATGACTATAAATACCCATGACTAGCCTAATGATTCCTAATTCTGGTACTACAACTAAAATGTTCTCTTCTATAACCTCCAGTGAGTATCACATAATTCTTCAGACAATCTCATGAAAGAGTTGGTCATATTCCATTTTAGTTCATTTTACATAAAAATAAATGTTAGTCACATGTTAACATTAAGGGAGCATAATACATAAGATATATGAAAGCCCTCTATATTATATTTGCAGCTTTTCCATTAAAATAAGATTTTCCCCAAATAAAATGTTTAAATAAAAAGAATGCTCTACATTCTTTGTAGGAGCAATGAAGTAAAATAAAAGGTCAGATTCTGAGGTATAAAAGATAGGGAACTCTTCAGAGTAACTTTATGTTTTTTCCTTTTTTTTTTTCACAAATGTTACTAACTTATAGCTATTTCTCTTCCCCTTTTGACAGTTCTCTGAAATGTTATTGCTTTATTAAAATGGTCAAAACTTCTGTAGTAATGAGAATGCATGAGAATTTGTGCATGTTCGGTTGTATCTGACTCTTTGCAACCCCATGGACTATAGCCTACGAGGCTCTTCTGTCCATGGGATTCTCCAGGCAAGAATACTGGGGTGGGTTGCAATTCCTTTTCCAGGAGATCTTGCCCAGCCAAGGACTGAACCAGTGTCTCTTGCATTTCCTGCACTGGCAGGTGTATTCTTTACCACTGTACCACTAGGAAGCCTCAAATATCAAAAGCATGCCACAATACTAAAAGCATGTACAAGTCTAGTTATAGTAATGATATGTCATGAATATTCTTCAATTACCTCACAGTAATGAATACCTGCTAGAAAAGGGAATGGCAACCCACTCCATTCCCTTGCCTGGAGAATTCCATGGACAGAGGAGCCTGGTGGGCTGCAACGCATGCAGTAGTGAAGAGTCCGACATGACTGAGTGACTAACACACACACACTCACAATGAACACGTGATACCAACAACCTTTTGCTAAATCAGTCAGCAAATATGTAGGGAGCAATTGCTATATCTCAGATATTATACTAGGTGCTGGAGATACAAAGTTATAAGGCATGACCCTATGCTTGGAGAGCCAACATGCAGGCAACACATAATGAGAAACTCTAATCTAGAGATATTGTGCTCCAGATGAGTACTCAGGAAAGCTCCACAAAGTGGGTTTTCTTTAAATGCAGTGGTCTCAGATCTTATATTTGATAGCACTGTGTACTTTACAAAACAGCCCCATACAGTTTTCTCTCATCCAAACCTCATCACAGTCTTATAAAGCTAAATGGACATCTGTTTCATTTCTATGTTACTGATGAGAGTTACACCCAACTTCACCTGAAGCCAAGAGGGTTTAGTTCATGTCATGTGAACTAATTTTGTCCCCATTCTACAATTTCAACTTTCCTAGGTGAGAGTCTTACCAGATTCATTCTATAAAGATTCCATTGTTTCTTGATATTAAAGTGAATGTCCAGTGTATTTCTTTTTCCTTGGTCTTTATTCTGTTCTTATCTATTTCTCAAAACAAAGTAAACAGCGGTAATTATTCTAGTTTTAAGTCAAATTTCCTTTCCCAGGACGGGAGGTCACTTTCGAAACTAAGTGAATTTCCTAGAGTCAACAGCCCTAAAAATAAATCAGGTACACTTTGGAAGTCAATTTACAAACATTATAACTTTTTAGTGTACTGAATGAAACATGCTCACACACACAAAAAAAATCCATATTAAAGTGCTTCACAATAACGTATTGGTTTGTCTTTTATGTGCCAGGTACATAAAAATAGATTTTTTTATGCTGAATCCTGGATATACAAAGATAAACAAGACATAGGATCTTCACTGAAGGAGCCCCTAATCTAATGAAGGTGAGAAGATGAATTATTATAATGCAACGTGAGAGTTTCTATTATATATGTATGCCCAGGACCTTACAAGGAGTTCCTGAAATAGAGGATTGGAGAGGAACATTTTAGGCTGAGTTAGAAGCAGACACAAAGATTTGGAAATGTTGATGTAGCTACTCAAGAAATTAATAATAATTTAGGAGTAAGTATAGAGGGCTTTGAGGAACTGAAGATGAATGATATGACAGATGAGTGGCTTGGCATGGCCTGCTAAGGATCACAGGTTTTATTGGGATAATGAGGAGCTGCAATAGGATTTTAAGCAAGAAAGATGTAATCAGATATATTACTGAACACGTGAAGGTCACTCTAGTTGATGTGGAGAGAATATAGGAAAAGAGGGAAAGTGGAGTCAGAAATAAGTGAGAAAAATGATAATAACCAAGAACACTCTGATGAGAAGAATAAACTTGTTTGACCAAGTAATGACAGCAAGTCTTGAGAAAAGTGGAAGGATACAGGCTTTATTCAGTGGAAAACTTGGTATGAACTGAGTGGACACAACGATGGAGAGAAGGTCAAGCTGGTCTCCCCAGGTGACAGTTTAGGTTACTCTTCACTGACAACAAGAAAAGGGAGATTGCCAAGAAGACCAACTCTGAGGGGCTTTAGGGAGGTTAGAGGTGAGCAGGTGTAGAATGTAAGGTGTTTAATTTGAAATATGTTGGGTTAGAGGTGCCTGTGCATCTTCTGTAGGCATGCAACTCAGAAAAAGATGTCTGTGATAGTAATATCTGAGAGTTATTTATCCTGATAGTACTCAGGTTTCTGAAAACTATATGTACTCTGAAGTTAAGGGCTCAGGTTTTAGAGAGGCTTAGAGAGTTTGTGTCATGAATTTATCCCTACTTAATTATCAAAGCTTCATCTTTCCTATCTGTTATTACCTATTGCATACTATTGTTGCAAGTATAGATAAAAAGATGTGTAAAGTAACAAGTATGATTCTTAGAATAGAAAAGGAGCATAATAATTGTGCATTACCTTTCAAAAATGCTCAAAGCAAATCTTCTCCTATACTAGCACATTTTATAAAGGACTTTTTATAAGGGAGGGGACTAACTACCTCCCAGTTCACTTGTTTTGTAATTTTGTTTATTTATATCATTCATCAAGGTTTTTAAAAAGCAGACTATACTGCTTTCTAACTCAATATATGTTAAAATTACTATGTAAATTCAATATACAAATGGAAAAACTAATTTTATTTAAAGCAAATGAAACTCTCTCACTTTAGAGCTAATATTTTGTGCTATTATGAACTATTATGACTTTTTGTCACTTGTATATACTAAAGCTTAAGGTTACTAGAAAAAACTGTGGCAGTATCCCAAATTTTAATTGCCTAATTTTAACTTTTGTTTGTAATTTCCCATTTTAAAAAAGACAGGGATAATAGTCAAAAATTTTCAGCTGGATTTAATAAGTTCATACTCTAAACTGGAAAAGGGTAGAAACTTTTCTCATCCTACTTGGGACCTCCTCTCTAAGAATTCCCTTTAGTCATTCTTACCATTACTGTTGATTGGAAGGAAATTGGAAGCTCTGGTGGCATTCAAAAACAACAACTCTTTGTACTATGATTTAAAAGCTCTCTGTGCAGCACAATTGGAATTCCTCAACTTCAGAAAATAAATTTTTAGTACTTTTTCTGAAATCCAACAAAAAAAATTCTTGAATTTTGCTTGACCTCATCCTATTAGCATTCAAAGGTTTTTTTCATTAGAGTTGCTTTCAAAAAAGATATGGCTATGAGATATATAGGGTTTCCCTGGTGGCTCAGACAGTAAAGAATCTGCCTGCAATGCCAGAGACTAGGGTTCAATCCCTGGGTCAGAAAGATGGCAACACTCTCCAGTATTCCTGTCTGGGAAATCCCATGGG
The DNA here is from genome assembly GCF_014754425.2 of Oryx dammah. Lineage (NCBI taxonomy): Eukaryota > Metazoa > Chordata > Mammalia > Artiodactyla > Bovidae > Oryx > Oryx dammah. Next base: position 40,729,402 of record NW_024070204.1, on the reverse strand, counting down.
CAGATGGCCCTGGAGGATTACAGTCTATGGGGTTGCAAAGAGTCAGACACGACTGAGCAACTAACACACAAATATATAATATGATTTAAATACCAGTTTTTTAACTAATGTTATAAAATAAATATGAGTTTTTAAAAATGAAACAATTAAATGGGATATAGTAGAATAGAACATATCAGATGGCACCTACTACAGGAAAGGTAAAATACTGTTTTGTAAGACCTTTTATTTCTGTATCATGAGGTATAAGTATACCTATCTCCATGCCAGTGTGTGTGTGTTACGGTCAGTAAAATATTTGAAAGCCATAGCACTGTGAATTATACACTATGAAATAAGCTAGAAAAGACAAAATATTCCCTTGAGAAATGCTTGCTCTTGTAAAGTTAAGCACATCTTGCTTTCAAAATCTGTCTCAAAATTCATTTTGAAAATAGAACTTTCCTTTGCTTGAATACAATGTTATACACTATACATATATGTATAGTGATGGTAATGATGAAGATAATAATAATAACCCCACTTTACTTATATATTTTGAAGAGATTTCAGATCAACTATTCGATTTGATTCCATTCACTTCTCAGTAATATTGTAAGACCTACAGGAGAGATAGAAGTAACTCTGTTTACAGTGAAGCACAGAGAGGTCAAGTGGTTAGCCTCAGGTATAATAAGATACATTAATATTGTGAAACCATGAGTTCATGACATTATCTCCAATTCTAGTCTAACACAATAGGATGAGTTCCAGGGTTTTTTGTTTTCTTTTCATATTTAAGACCCCCTTCTCCCATAGCGAGAAATCAAACTCCCATTCTATTAGTCTGTTTGCTTTACTAAAACAAAGACTAGGTGACTCAAACAATAGAAACCTGTTTTCTCATTTCTGAAGGCTGGGAAATCCAAGGTCAAAGTATAGGTGAACTTGGGTTCTACTGAGAGCCATCCTCTTCATTTGTGGTGATTGTTACACAACAATGTGCGTGTCTCATGCTCAGTTGCTAAGACATGTCTGACTCTTTGTGACCCCATGGACTGTACTTCACCAGCCACCTCTGTCCATGGGGTTTCCCAGGCAAGAATACTGGAGTGAGTTGCCGTTTCCTCCTCCAGGCAACCTTCCGAATCCAGGGATTAAGCTCCTGTCTTCTGCAACTCTTGCACTGGCAGGCTTGTACTTTACCACTGAGCAACCTGGGAATCATCTTGCATAATAACAGATAGCTAATAAATTTCCTGAATAGATGTATCACAGAATTCATTTCAAAGCAATTCCCACCTCCTCACCTCTAAGATCTATCTTTATATCTATGCCCTCTGGAGGGACTTGTATACCACCTTCTGATAAGCTGTCTATGTGAATATCTTCAAATCTCTTCCCTTTCACATTGTTTATCATTATATTATTTTCATTTAATGTCTTTTCTACCTTCCTTTTTGTTATTCAATCACTCAGTCATGTCTGACTCTTTGTGACCCCATGGACTGCAGCACCCCTGGCTTCCCTGTCGTTCACCATCCCAGAACTTGTTCAAACCCATGTCCATCGAGTCAGTGATGCCATCCAATCATTTCATCCTGTCATCCCCTTCTCCTCCTGCCTTCAATCTTTCCCAGCATCAGAGTCTTACCTAATGAGCCTGTTCTTCGTATCAGGTGGCCAAACTATTGGAACTTCAGCATCAGTCCTTCTAATGAATATCCAAGATTGATTTCCTTTCAGACTGATTGTGTTGATCTCCTTGCACTGCAAGGAACTCTCAAGAGTCTTCTCCAACATCACAGTTCAAAAGCATTAATTCTTTGGTGTTCACCTTCTTTATGGTCTAACTCACATCTATACATGACTACTGGAAAATGATGCTAAAGCTGAAACTCTAGTACTTTGGCCACCTCATGCGAAGAATTGACTCATTGGAAAAGACTCTGATGCTGGGAGGGATTGGGGGCAGGAGGAGAAGGGGACGATAGAGGATGAAATGGCTGGATGGCATCACTGACTCGATGGACGTGACTTTGAGTGAACTCCGGGAGGTGGTGATGGACAGGGAGGCCTGGTGTGCTGTAATTCATGGGGTCACAAAGAGTCAGACACAACTGAGTGACTGAACTGAACTGAACCGAACTGGAAAAATCATAGCTTCGATTATACGGACCTATGTTACAAAGTAATGTCTCTGCTTTGGAATATGCTCTCTAGGTTTGTTATAACTTTTCTTCCAATAAGCAAGTGTCTTTTAATTTCCTGGCTGCAGTCACCATCTGCAGTGATTTTGGAGCCCAAGAAAATAAAGTCTGTCACTGTTTCCATTGTTTCTCCATCTATTTGCCATGAAGTGATGGGACTGGATGCCATGATCTTTGCTTTTAGAATGTTGAGCTTTAAGCCAGCTTTTTTACTCTCCTCTTTCACTTTCATCAAGAGGCTTTTTAGTTCCTCTTCACTTTCTGCCATAAGGGTGGTGTCATCTGCATATCTGAGGTTATTGATATTTCTCCTGGCAATCTTGATTCCAACTTTTGCTTCATCCAGCCCGGCATGTCACATGATGTACTCCACATAGAAGTTAAATAAGCAGAGTGACAACATACAGCCTTGACATACTCCTTTCCCAGTTTGGAACCAGTCATTTTGTTCCATGTCCAGTTTTAGCTGTTGCTTCTTGAGCTGCATACAGGTTTCTCGGGAGAAAGGTAAGGTGGTCTGGTAGTCCCATCTCTTAAGAATTTTCCACATTTTGTTGTGACCCACATAGTCAAAGGGTTTAGTGTAGTCAATGAAACAGAGGTAGATGTTTTTTCTGGAATTCTCTTGCTTTTTCTATGATCTAATGGATGTTGGCAATTTGATCTCTGGTTCCTCTGCCTTTTTTAATCCAGCTTGAACATCTGGAAGTTCTTGGTTTACATACTATTTAGAGAGCTTATCCTTAGGTAAGTTAATAAGGAGTCCTGGGCCCTTGAGGAGGAAGTGGTCCAGGGCCCTGGAGAAGGAGAAAGGGGTCTGAGGCTCTCAAGAAGGAGAAAAGGATAAACTTTTTTTTTTTTACATTGCTTTGTCTTAGTCAATATAACAATGTATCTTGTTCAAAGACAAGTTTCTCCTTAACAAGAACCTATGTTGTGGGAGTGGGTCTGGTAAAATCTTTCTATTGTTAGTTCTAATCCTGTTATCTTATATTGTGGGAGTGGGTCTGGTGAGACCCTTTACTGTAATAAGGTATATAGCTCCCTTGCAAAGAACAGGGAGAAGAGCACTCTACCTCCCCCTTTTCATGTGTATGTGAGAAGCTTTCTCTGTCCCTTTTTGTACTTCAAGAAAAATTTGCTACACAAAAGCTCTTGAGTGATCAAGCCTGGTCCCTGGTCCCAAAGATAACTCTTCTTTTTCACAGATCACAAATCCAACACCATTCACCATAAGCTATCACAACTGAAGCCTGGCTTGGAGAATTTTGAGCATTACTTTACTAGCATGTGAGATGAGTGCAATTGTGCGGTAGTTTGAGCATTCTTTTGCGTTGCCTTTCTTTGGGATTGGAATGAAAACTGACCTTTTCCAGTCCTGTGGCCACTGCTGAGTTATCCAAATTTGCTGGCATGTTGAGTGCAGCACTTTCACAGCATCATCTTTTAGGATTTGAAATAGCTCAGCTGGAATTTCATCACCTCCACTAGCTTTGTTCATAGTGATGCTTCCTAAGGCCCACTTGGCTTTACACTCCAGGATGTCTGGCTCTAGGTGAGTGATCACAACATCATGGTTGTCTGGATCATGATTATGATTATAATCATAATCTTTATGATTATATTTATACTTTTTTGTATAAGTTTATCCTTTTTTGCATAGTTTTTCTGTGTATTCTCGCCACTTCATAATATCTTCTGCTTCTGTTAAGTCCATACAGTTTCTGTCCTTTTTTGTGCCCATCTTTGCATGAAATCTTCCCTTGGTATCTCTAATTTTCCTGAAGAAATCTCTAGTCTTTCCCATTCTATTGTTTTCCTCTATTTCTTTGCATTGATCACTGAGGAAGGCTTTCTTATCTCTCCTTGCTATTCCTCAGAACTCTGCATCAGATGAGTATATCTTTCCTTTTCTCTTTTGCCTGAAGCTTCTCTTCTTTTCTCAGCTATTTGTAAGGCCTCCACACACAGGCATTTTGCTTTTTCATTTCTTTTTCCTGGGGATGGTTTTGATCACTGCCTCCTGTACAATGTCACAAACCTCTGTCTGTAGTTCTTCAGGCACTCTATCAGATCTAATCCCTTGAATCTATTTGTCACTTCTACTGTACAATCATAAGAGAGTTGATTAAGGTCATACTTTATTGGTCTAGTGGTTTTCCCTACTTTCTTCAAATTAAGACTGAATTGTGCAATATTGTCCTTCTTGTTATCAAACTACAAAATGTCTCACCAATACCAATGCTTATATTCATGCCTTTGTTCTCTTTTCTTCCTGTCTTCTCTGGATATTTTTCCCAGAAAAAAGAAATATCCTTTCTCTGTTTTTAATACAATTTCCTCACTCATGGGCATTTATTCCTTCTTCTCTTTCTCCTGGCTCAGTATACAAATGATGTCATGCTTAAAATTCTAAGCTCGGTTCTTCTACCTTTTAAGCTATTCTCACATCGCCCTCTTTACTTTTATTTTGACCATCTAATTTTTCCAAATAAACTGTACTTGTGATATTTAGTTTGCACTCCTAAACCACTGTCAATCCCTTGAAATCTGACCTTAATCTCCATCACTCCACTTAAACTACTCTTGTGTTTTGTTTTTAATTAATTTATTTATTTTAATTGGAGGCTAATTGCTTTATGACATTGCTGGTTTTGGCCATACGTTGACATGAATCAGCCGTGGGTGCACATGTGTCCCCCATCCTGAAACCCTTTCTCACTTCCCTCCCATCCCATCCCTCAGGGTCATCCCAGTGCAACAACCCTGAGTGCCCTGTCTCATACATCGAATCTGGACTGGCGATCTATTTCACATATGGTAGTATACATGTTTCAATGCCATTCTCTCAAATCATCCCACCCTTGCCTTCTTCCACAGAGTCCAAAAGTCTGTTCTTTACATCTGTGTCTCTTCTGCTGTCTCGTATACAGGGTTATCATTACCACATTTCTAAATTCCATATGTATGCATTAATATACTGTATTGGTGTTTTTCTTTCTGACTTACTTCACTCTGTATAATAGGCTACAGTTTCATCCACCTCACTAGACCTGATTCAAATGCATTCTTTTTAATAGCTGAGCAATATTCCATTGTGTATATGTACCACAGCCTTCTTATCCATTCATCTGCCAATGGACATCTAGGTTGCTTCCATGTCCTGGCTATTGTAAACAGTGCTGTGATGAACATTGGGATGCATGTGTCTCTTTCAATTCTGGTTTCCTTAGTGTGTATGCCCAGCAGTAGGATTGCTGGGTCATATGGCAGTTCTATTTCCTGTTTTTTTAAGAAATCTCCACACTGTTCTCCACAGTAGCTGTACTAGACTGCATTCCCACCAACAGTGTAAGAGGGTTCCCTTTTCTCCACACCCTCGCCAGCATTTATTGTTTGTAGACTTTTTGATAGCAGCCATTCTGACCAGCATGAGATGGTACTTCCTTGTGGTTTTAACTTCCATTTCTCTGATAATGAGTGATATTGAACATCTTTTCATGTGTTTGTTAGCCATCTGTATGTCTTCTTTGGAGAAATGTCTATTTAGTTCTTTGGCCCATTTTTTGATTGGGAATTGAGCTTCAGGAGCTGCTTGTATATTTTGGAGATGAATTCTTTGTCAATTGCTTCATTTGCTATTATTTTCTCCCATTCTGAAGGCTGTCTTTTCACCTTGCTTATAGTTTCCTTCATTGTGCAAAAGTTTTTAAGTTTAATTAGGTCCCATTTGTTTATTTTTGCTTTTATTTCCATTACTCTGGGAGATGGGTTATAGAGGATCCTCTGTGATTTATGTCAGAAAGTGTTTTGCCTGTGTTTTTCTCTAGGAGTTTTATAGTTTCTGGTCTTACTTTTAGATCTTTAATCCATTTTGAGTTTATTTTTGTGCTGGGAAAACTGGTCAACCACTTGTAAAAGAATGAAATTAGAACATTTTCTAACACCATACACAAAAATAAACTGCTCTTTTGAAGATCATTAAAGCATAGACTAACTGATAACTCTATTTTTTGTGTGTTTGTTTGTTTTTGTTTTCATTTTTCTCAACCTTTAAGTGATATCCAGGAATGTTGGCCAACAATTGCTTCTGGACAATAATCATCCTGGTCCTTCTTCTATCCATGTGATAACTCCTTATACCTCTGCTTATCTGACTCCTACCATTTTCTAGCGTGTGAGATGACTGCAATTGTGCAGTAGTTTGAGCATTCTTTGGCATTGCCTTTCTTTGGAATTGGAATGAAAACTGACCTTTTCCAGTCCTGTGGCCACTGCCGAGTTTTCCAAATTTGCTGGCATATTGAGTGTAGTACTTTCACAGCATCATCTTTCAGGATTTGAAATAGCTCAACTGGAATTCCATCACCTCCACTAGCTTTGTTTGTAGTGATGCCTTCTAAGGCCCACTTGACTTCACCTTCCAGGATGTCTGGCTCTATGTGAGTGATCACACCATCATGATTATCTTGGTCGTGAAGCTCTTTTTTGTATAGTTTTTCTGTGTATTCTTGCCACCTCTTCTTAATATCTTCTGCTTCTGTTAGGTCCATACCATTTCTGTCCTTTATCAAGCCCATCTTTGCATAAAATGTTCCCTTGGAATGTCTAATTTTCTTGAAGAGATCTCTAGTCTTTCCCATTCTGTTGCATATTGGAAAACAGAGATATTACTTTGCCAACAAAGGTCCATCTAGTCAAGGCTATGGTGTTTCCAGTGGTCATGTATGGATGTGAGAGTTGGACTGTGAAGAAAGCTGAGTGACAAAGAATTGATGCTTTTGAACTGTGGTGTTGGAGAAGACTCTTGAGAGTCCCTTAGACTGCAAGGAGATCCAACCAGTCCATTCTAAAGATCAGTCTTGGGTGTTCATTGGAAGGACTGATGCGGAAGCTGAAACTCCAATACTTTGGCCACCTCATGTGAAGAGTTGACTCATTGGAAAAGACTCTGATGCTGGGAGGGATTGGGGGCAGGAGGAGAAGGGACGACAGAGGATGAGATGGCTGGATGGCATCACCAACTCAATGCACATGAGTTTGAGTGAACTCCAGGAGTTGGTGATGGACAGGGAGGCCTGGCGTGCTGTGATTCATTTGGTCGCAAAGAGTCAGACACGACTGAGCAACTGAACTGAACTGAATCATTTTCTAAGTCTAGATCCTGCACAGGGATGTGTGTAGTTTTCACTCTTCCTTCTGTGGATCAAAAAAAAAAAAAAGACAATCCACAATGGATCCCATTAAACTAAAATAAAGTCCAAATGCTCACCTTGCCTTCCAATGCTCTCCATTTGTTACACCCATACTACTTTCCTAACATCACTGAAACATAGTCCCTTCTTATACCTACTTCTAATCAAAATGAATTATTTTCCAATTCCTAAATATTTCTTGAACT